>NC_062550.1:48729761-48893713 GCF_016906955.1 Phacochoerus africanus | reverse complement strand
AAAACTAAGAAAGTTCATTATAGGTAGAGAGAGAAAAGAGAAAATTACATGTTCTTATGCAGATAGGCAAATCAAAATGGCCATTATCTCTTCACAAGAGCACAGTGTAAACCACTTTGGCTTAAAACAAGCAAGAATATATGGATCCTGCGGTTACCAACTGTGTGATTGGAGAATGCACAATAAGACATAAAAAGCTAATGTTTGCTAGGCATTTAGAAAGCATTTAAAAATATTGTCCTAAGTATATAAGATGCTCTCTCTTCTTTAGTCCCCACAACAGTTGAGGTGGATGCTTTTTTACCAGTGTTGTTTTCCAAGCCAGGGAACTGAGGCTGGAGACACTAGGTCCTTGGCCATATTATCATAGGGATGGCAAGTGTCGAAACTACCCCAGAGCAACACACGCATGTGCAAGGGAATCAGGGCACCTTCGGACAACACTTGACTTTACTTGACTTTCAGATCATGCTTCAAAGGATTTAGCCAGATGGAGAACTTCTGGGGCCCCTGCGGACCTGGCTGGACATGTCAGTTAACTCTGTTGAGAAAACATGTCCACATGGTGTGTGCCAAGTTCATTTCACCCTTGCTGACCAGGCGTGAGGAGAGGGCACAGAGTGTGAAGAGCACAGGGCCTGGCTTGAGAGCAAAAATCCCAACCTTTTAGAAATAGAAAGTGTGTTCAGTCTTTAGTTCAGTTCACAATCAACAAATTGTAGCAATAGATTTCTTCCTCGATGCCGACCAAAAGTGTGGAGAAGAGGGGGGGAAGAAGGGAGGAGGAACAACGGGGAAAAGGCAAGCCCCGACCGACGCCGACCACTGCAAGGGCAGGAGGGGGAGGGTGAGGGGGCGGGGGAAGGAGGGAGGGGGGAGGGCGGGGGGGGGGGGGAGGGAGGGAGGGAGGGCGGGGAGGGGGGGGAGGGAGGGAGGGAGGGAGGGAGAGGAGGGAGATGAGGAAGGAAGGAAGGAAGAAGGAAGGAAGAGGGAAGGAAGGAAGGCAGGACGGAAGGGGCAGACTTGAGGAGGATATCTTTTCTGTCGTTATCCCGATAAGGACCTCCATCATCTATCCATCATCCGATCATCTAGCTCTTTCTTCTGTCCTCCCCCTCCCTTTTTCAAATTCACCCTGACCTCTTCCTCTTCCCTCATCCACCCCTTCTTTCCTGCCTGGCTACCTGCCATCTCTTTCCGGTCCTTTATTTACTTCTTTATTTCTTCTTCTTTCTTTCTTTCTTTCGTCCTTCCTTCCTTCCTTCCTTCCTCCCTTCCTCCCTCCCACCCTTCCTTTCTTTCACCTTCCACCCCCGGCCTCAGCTGTGCCCGAGCCACAGCAGTGGCTTAATCCTCTGAGCCACTAGGGAGCTCCAAGGGAAAACCTTTAGACTGGCCTTGTGGAGGTCCAGGTAGACCCTCTCTTTATGGAAGGCAGAGATGGTTGTTACCAAAGATTTTGTCCAACACATCAGAAAAGGATGCCAGGAGCTTAGGGTCTCAGGATAAAATTAAAGATGAGTTCTATTTGAGAACTATGCTTTGGCCCTTGAAGAACAGTCAGGTATAGAAATGTAGGGGAACTGGGGAGGCTAAATATCTACTTTCTGGGTGCTTTCTCTATTCAGCACTGTTTCTTCTGTTTACTATTTATATATTCTGATGTCCCTATAATAATAGCCATAAAAAAGAACTAAATAATGCTACTTGCAAAAACATGGATGGACCTAGAGATTATCACACTAAGTGAAGTCAGACAAAGACAAAAGCATTTGATATCATTTATATGTGGAATATAATAAAAGTGATACAAAATTAATTATTTACAAAATAGAAACAGACTTACAGATTCCAAAATCATACTTATGGTTACAATAGGGGAAACCATGGATGAGGGGGAAGGATCAATTAGGAGGATGGAAATAACATACTGTTATAAAATAGATAATTTTATAATAGATATATTATATAATATTTTATAATATATAATACTATATATTATAATAGATACTACTGTTCTAAAATAGATAATTAACAAGGACCTACTGCATAGCACAGGGAAATCTACTCAATAGTTTGTAATAATCTATATGGGAAAAAAAATGGCTATATGTATATGTATAACTGATTCATTTTGCTATGCACCTGAAACTAACACAATATTGTAAGTCACCTATACTCCAATAAAATTAAAATAAAAACAAAAAATCCACAACAACAGTAGCAGCTACTATACAGCAACCTAGTAGGTAAGGAAGGCATTGTTTTAAGCAGTTTCAGGAGTTCCCGTCGTGGCTCATTGGAAACCAATCTGACTAGGAACCATGAGGTTTCGGGTTCGATCCCTGGCCTCACTCAGTGGGTTAAGAATCTGGAGTTGCCATGAGTTGTGGTGTAGGTCTGCAGACGCAGCTCAGATCTGGTGTTGCTGTGGCTGTGGTGTAGGTTGGCAGCTGTAGCTGTGATTAGACCCCTGGCCTGGGAACCTCCGTATGATGCGGTTGTGGCTCTAAAAAAGCAAAGCCAAAAATAAATAAATAAATAAATAAATAAATAAATTAATAAAGCAACTTTCAGTTTCAATCAGTTCAGATTGAATTAACTCAATCTTCAAAACTAATTCTTGACAGATGATACTGCTATTTCTCACATTTTACAAAAGACAAAACTGAGCTATAAAGAGGTTGCTAGTCTCTCATATTCATTCAGCTAACACCAAGGCAGAACTAGGGCTCTAACCCAGGCATTCTGACTCCAAAGCTGTCAACACTGCCTCTTTTAAAATACCCTTTGAGGGCCTCCCGAAGTAAATTCAACAATACTAAAGTCAATTTCTTTTCTTATAATGCAGCTTTGACTCAGCTCCTCCTCGATAAAATGGGTATAATATTACGGTGAATATATATATCCACCATGGGATTTGGGAAGCAGAGTTAATGTTCGTATAGTACTTGGAGGCCCATTAAGTGTTCAATAAAATGTAGACAAAGGAACATTCTGGGCATTGCTTATTGAGGATGGCAGTGGAAGTTGAAGTTTCCTTCTAAGATTTGTGCCACTCCAGTGGTTCCTTCTTTGTTGTATTTCCTATGGCCCCTTTTTCTAGATCGCCCATGGAGAAGAAAACAGAATAGCAGTGTAGAACCCGCCCACCCACATCAAGTTGGCCACTCACAATTAACTTCCTTAGTCAAAGGTAACCTTCCCCTTTTGATTAATCATATTTTTAGACTGCACTTAAGAGGAAAAAGAAGCAAATGAAAATATGAAGTTGGAGGCAACACACACTAAGTCGATAATATTGCCATTACAACTGAGTAAAGAAATACACGGAGCTCCCCTGGAAATATTTTCCCTGTTAGAATTTATGTCTTTTCTAAAGGGTGTGTGCAAGGGGGTGTTTTTCTTCACACACTCTATGTGGATGTAATGAGTAAATGTTAGCTTTGTGTCTTTTTTTGGCCCATTAAGAGTTATGCCTCATGGTGATTTACAAACAAGAGGCTGACCAGGTAGGCAGGGCCAAAAGAAGTTTGATGAATCAGGAGAAAATGAGAAATTAGTGACCAAACATCACCTGGGAGCTGAAATTGTCCTATCACACTGGAGGGGAATGTATTTGCTCCCACCAAGTCACCATCAGAGTGATAGGGTTGGGCTGGCTCTTGCGTTCAGTGACAGGGGGCCATGGATTCACCCACCATTGGCAACAAAGCCCTCCAATATTTTTCAGAAGCAAAAGCACCGTTTACTGGCTGTTCCAGAGTAACTCATTGAAGTGAGAGCCAAGCGTGTAAACGACCTCCTGAAAGAACTGGCAGGCTTGGAGAACACTGAGCCCCAAAGCAGGAGTTGTTTGCAAGGCGCTCCTCCAGCTGAAGCCTGGGGAGGGGAGGCCAGCGAGCTGGGAGGCAGGCGGAGGTGGGCAGCTGTCTGCGGGCGGTGGGGAAATGTTTATCCAGAGCAAGTTGAAAGGTGGACTGCAGACAAATCCAGGTGTGGGGCTGCTCTCAGGGTGAATTCGGGAGCTACCTACTCGACTCCCAGGAGAAAAGGAGAGATGCTCAAGCCAGCAACGTAGCCACCTAAATGCATCGCTCCCATCTGGGGTTAACAGCTTTTCTTCTTTGCTGGTAGGCGCATGCTCTCCTGCCCCCAATTCCCCTGGGCACAGGGAGTGCAGAAAGTTTTCCTTGGTAGGTAAGTTGTTTTTATGTGAAACCATTTTGGCCCAGGTGGGGATTTTTCACTTGGGTGTCAGTGGTGCCCTTCTGATGTTTATAAAACATAGCAAATGTACAGTTTGAACAGTTATTTTAGGTAAAAACGTCAATTTCTTCATAGAGGCAGGCACTCTAAGTTCTGTGTTTGAGACAAATTCTTAGATTTTCCAGTGTTGGGAAAACTTTCGCCTTGCTTCACACAGTTCTCAAGTTGAGTTATGACCCTGACATCCCTCTGCTCCTGAAAGTGCGCTGATGGGGGTCAATGAAAAACAAAGAAGAAAATGTAATTTTCCATCTCACAGAGGAAGGGGCATAGCACAGACCTTTTCTGGGTAGAATTGCTGCTGGCAGCTGACCTTAACAACTACGTCTCTTTGAGACTTGGTCTCCTTGCTAGGAATACCCTTGGCTGGGTTTAGGATGGGGTCACTGCCTCGACTTCTGTGCCTTGAACTTGAATTTTAAAGCTCTTGGAGTGGTGGCTCAGTGGGTTAAGAACCCATCATAGTCTCTGGGAGGATGTGGGTTTGATCCCTGGCCTTGCTCCCTTGGTTAAGTATCCGGCATTGCCACAAACCATGTTGTAGGTTGCAGATGCAGCTCGGATCTCACATTGCTGTAGCTGTGGTGTAGGCTGGCAGCTGCAGCTGTGATTTGACCCCTAGCCTGGGAACTTCTATATGCCCCAGGCGAGGCCCTAAAAAGAGAAAAAAAAAAAGTTGTCTCCACCTCAGGCTCTACCCACTAATATGCTTTTATGGCAAGTAAAATGTCCAGATAAATTTGATAGAGGGAAATGTTTGTCTGAATCCTTTTCATTGTCCCTGTGGGTTTCTGACCTCTTTCTTTCCACTTTGGATGTGGCCTCCTGATCTAACTTCCTTGTGTTTCTCTTTTCACTTCCTCCCAAAGTGGTTCAAATTCACCCTAACTCCATTGCATTACTATCTTGGGACTTGGAGTGCTTTAGCACCGATCTCTGTCTGCCAACCTCGTGCCATCAGGATTGGAGCTGTCACTCTAGTTTAAAGATTCCTGAGAGAAAGATTTCAAGACATCACTCAGAGCTCCTCAAGCTCAGAGAATCATGTCTTCTTCCTAGGCTTAAATCTGTGTCCTCGTATGGATTCAGAGAATGGCTTTTCATCCCTTCTCCCATTCCATTTGTATGTTCTAAAAGCGTTTATGTTCTTGATTAGCTTCCTTCTTCTTTTTTTCTTTTTATGGCGCTACCCGTGCATAGGGAAGTTCTTGGGCTAGGGGTCAGAAGGACTGCAGCTGCAGGTCTACACCATAGCCACAGCAATACCAGATCTGAGCTGCATCTAGGAATACTCTGTAGCTTGTGGCAATGCCAGATCCTGAACCCACTGAGCCAAGTCAAGGATTGAACCCACATTCTCATGGAGACCACATCGAGTTCTTAACCCACTCAGGTGCAATGGGAATTCCCTAGCCTTTTTCACATTAGATAATTCAATTTCCTTTTTTCCTTTTGCTGCAAAATTTTTGACTTGCTTCAAACTGTACAATGTATTTTTAGCAAATCCAATCAGGTATTGAATAGAGGATTTTACAGTCATATTCTTTTTTATATCTCACTTGATTTTTTTTAATCTGCATCCTTCTTCCTCAAAGAGGCTCTTGAGATTTTACATTTAAAGAGGAACATATTCAGAATGCTCCAAGTATTTACCAAGATTCCTGGCTAGAATGCAATGAAGCAGGATTCACATCCAGTCCTGCCCACCTCCAGTCTGCTTTTGTACACTTGTTTTCAAACAAGAACTCAATGACTGCAATTTAGCTGTGATGCTCTGATCTTCTCCACTACACTCAAGCGAATCCAACTGTAACCTGTTTCATATCGTATAGGATATTTTTGTGATAAATTACTTGACTGCATTTTCCCCCCTTATTATCTTTCTTTCATCTCTTATCATACGCTTTGTCAGCAAGTCCAATTAGATGTCTTATCTTGTTCTCAGAAGTGAGGAGAAAATCAAATACAGGGAACAAAGTCTGTTTTGTGGCCTCATAAGGTGTTTAAACATTTAAAGTCCAAAGTGATATGTGAGTACATGCCCTTTGTACAAATTTCTAATAATACTGAGGCAAAAAAGAGGAAAACATGAAGTCTTTCTTTACCACCTTGGGTAGGAATCATTTTTCCATGCACTTAAATTATTTGTGGAAATGAGTAGGGAATAAACAAACAGAAAATACTCCATCTGAACTTTCCAATCAAAACTAACCACAGAAGATTTGAGGAGGGGTTCCAGAGCTTGTTCATTCACCAAGTCAAGGAGAAACCAGTAATGTCATCTTTGACAATTTGCTGAGCTTCTTGGGTTAAAAAAAAAAAAAGTCTGCTTTTGCTGCTGCTTCTGGAATCTCCTGGGCATACATTTTCCAGGCCCATCCTTAATCAGCTCTCTTATCCTCTCCCACCACCACATATCACCAGTGTCTGTGGGTCAGAGGCTGGAAATGGAGACCTGCACTTTTCAGAAAATAGTAGGCGGTCTTCTGAGGGGGTGTCCTTCAGATTTCAAATAGAATGAAAATAGTCTCTGTAATACAGAATGATGACCTGCCTTCATACCCACCTTTGCGGCTGCATCTTGTTTGTTTTCTGCTTTTATATTGAGCCCTCCTCTGCAGATGTTCCCCATAGTACTCACACTCACTTGAACTGTATTTGGACTGCTCTCATGTCCCTTGTTATGTGACCTTCACCCTGCTTTTCTGTACAATTGCAGGATCTAATTTTAATATGAGGCCAACAATAATTGCCATCTACACAGTGGTAATTTACCCAATTGCTTTGTATGTCTGTTTACTTATTTATTTCTATTGATGTATAGTCGATTTACAATGTTGTGTAAACAACATTTGCTCTTGGAATGGATTAACAATGAGATCATGCTGTGTAGCACTGAGAACTATGTCTAGATGCTTATAACACAGCACAACAATGGGAGAAAAAATTATGTATACATTATGTGTAACTGGGTCCCCATGCTGTACACCAGAAAAAAAAATGTGTGTTGGGGAAATAACAATAAAAAATAAATAAATAAAAAAGGTGGAATAGAAGGATTGCAGCTCACCTTCTCTCACAAAAACAACAAAATTTACAACCAAATGCTGAGCAATCTTCAACCAAATGGACTGAAAACTGTTCAAAATGTTATCCTACTCCAGAAAACAAAGAGGAGGCCACATCAAGAGGTAGGAGGGGCAATTATGTGATATAAGCAACCCCATACCTCCTTGGTAGGAAGCCCCACAGACTGAAAAGTAACTGTATCACAGAAACTCACCTACAGGAGTGAAAGTTCAGAGCCCCACATCAAACCCCCATGTGTGGGGGCTTGGCAGTGGGAGAAAGAGCCACTGGAGCATCTGGCATTGAAGACCAGTGGGGCTTGTGCACAGGAGCTCCACAGGACTGGGGAAAATGGAGACCACATTCTTAAAAGGCACACACAGACGTTCATGTGTGCCTTTCCCAGGGCAAACCAATGGGGATCTGGGTCAGACCTGACTGAATATCTTGGAGGACCACCTGGGAAAACAGGGGTGAATGTGGCTTCTTGTGGGGGAATAATATTGGAAGGAAAAGCTCTTGGGAATATTCATGAGCATCCCTTTCTCTGGAGGTGGCCATTTTGGGAAAATATGGACCCACCCATCAGTGGGAAGCCCTAGCTGAAACAACAATCCAGGTGGGGTCGCAGTCCCACCCATCAGTAAACAGGCTGCCTAAAGACACCCCAGACACACAGCCCCACCTCTAATCTCACTCAGAGACAAAGTCCCACCCATCAGAGGGAAAGGAATCATCTCCACCTACCAGTGGGCAGGCATCAGCCCCTCCCATCAGGAAGCCTACAGCAAGCCCCTGTACCAACTTCAGCCACAGGGGGGCAGATACCAGAAGTAAGTAAGAGAGGCTACAACTCTATTATCTATAAAAAGGTCACCACACTAAAAACCTATAAAAATGAAAAGGCAGAAAACTATAACTCAGATAAGGGAGTTGTTAAAAAATACAGAAAAAAAGCTAAGTGATCTTGAGATTATCAGCCTCCAGGAAAAAGATTGTCAATGCTGAAGATGATGCAACACACTGGAAATAAACTGGAGGCAATGATGGATAATTTACAGGAAACACTGAGTAAAGAGATAAAAGATATAAAACTTAAGCAAAAAGAGATGCAAAATATAATAACTGAAATAAAAAATTCATTAGAAGCAGCCAGGACCAGAATATAGGAGGCAGAAGAATGAATAAACAAGGTGAAGGAGAGATTAGTGGAAATCACAGATGCAGAACAGAAAAGAGAAAAAATATTGAAAAGAAATGAAGAGATTCTCAGAGAACTCTGGGACAACATTAAATGCACCAATTTCTGTATTATAGGGGTGCCAGAGGAGAAGAGAGAGAGAAAGGGAAAGAAGAAATGTTTGACGAGATAGTAGCTGAAAACTTCCCCAACATGGGAAAGGAACCACTCACTCAAATCAAGGAAGTGCAACAAGTACCATATTAAATAACCCAAGGAGGGATACCCCAAGACACATATTAATCAAACTGACCAAAATTAAAGAAAAAGAGAAAATCTTGAAAGCAGCCACGGAAAAGAAACAGCTAACATTCAAGGGAACCCCGATAAGGTTATTGGCAGATTTTTCAGCAGAAACACTGCAGGCCAAAAGAGAGGGGCATGATAAACTTAACATGATGAAAGGAAAAACCTCCAGCCAAGATTACCTGACCCAGCAAGGCTTTCATTCAGATGTGAAGGAGAAATCAAAAGCTTCACAGATGAGCAAAAGCTAACAGAATTCAGCAACACGAAGTCAGCTTTACAACAAATGCTAAAGGAACTTCTTTAGGCAGAAAGGAAAACTCTACAACATGAAACAAAAATAGAACAAACGACAAGGCTCCACCAGTAAAGGCACATATACAGGAAAGATAGGAAATCATTCCCTCACAAATACGCTACCAAAATCAGAAATCGAGAGAAGAGGAGGGTACGAATGCAGGACACTACACATGCACTTGCAATGAAGAGACCAACAACTTAAAACAATCATTCATATATATATATATGTTATATGTATATATATATATATGTATATTATATATATATATATATACAGACACCTATATCAAAACTTCAGGGTAACTGCAAGTCAAAAATCTACAACTGATACACACACAAATGAGAAAAATCAACTCTAATACAACACTGAAGATAGGCATCAAACCACAAGAGGAGAGAAGAAGAGAAGAAGGGAAGAACAAAGAGCAACAAAACCGATTCCAAGACAGTTAATAAAATGGCAATAAGAATATCTAGTTCAATAAGTACCTTAAATGTTAATGGAATAATTGCCCCCAACCAAAAGACATAGACTGGCTGAAAGGAGGCAAAAACAAGATCCATACATGTGCTGTCTTCAAGAGACCCACTTCACTTCTAGGCACACAGACACATTGAAAGTGAGAGGATGGAAGAAAATATTCCATGCAAAAGGGAATCCAAAGAAAGCTGGAGTAGCAATATGCATATCAGACAAAATGGACCTTGAAACAAAGAATATTATAAGAGACAAAGAAGGACATGACATAATGATGAAAGCATCAATCTAAGAAGATGATATAACAATTTTAAATATATATGCACCCAACACAGGATCACCTCAATATATAAGCCAAGTGCTAACAACCTTAAAAGGAGAAACTGACAATGACACGATAATAGTGGGGGACTTTAGCACCCCACTTACAGCAATGGGCAGATCATCCAGACAGAAAATCAACAAGGGAACACAGGCCCTGAATGAAGCATTAGACCACCACCATTAGATGGACTTAATAGCTCTTCATAGGACATTCCATCCAAAAGCAGCAGAACACACATTCTTCTCAAGTGCACAAGGAACATTCTCTAGGATGGATCATATTCTGGGCCACAAGCCAAGCCTTGGAAACTTTAAGAACATTGAAATCATATCAAACATCTTTTCCAGCCACAATGCTATAAGACTGGAAATCAACAACAAGAAAAAACTGCAAAAAACACAAACACGTGGAGACTAAACAACATGCTACTAAACAACCAATGGGTCACTGAAGAAGTCAAAGAGGAAACTAAAAAATACCTAGAGGTAAATGACAACAAAGACACAACACTCCAAAACCTAGGGGATGCAGGAAAAGCAGTTCTAAGAGAGGTTTCTAGCGATACAAGCCTACCTCAGCAAACAAGAAGAAGCTCAAATGAACAACCTAACCTTGCATCTAAAGCAGCTGGAGAGAGAAGAACAGACAAAGCCTAAAGTTAGTAGAAGGAAAGAAATCATAAAGATCAGAGCAGAAAGCAATGAAGTACAAATGAAGAAAACCATAGCAAAGATCAATGAAACTAAAAGCTGTTTCTTTGAAAAGATCCACACAATTGATAAAGCCTTAGCCAGACCTATCACGGAAAAAAGAGAGAGGACTCAAATCAATAAAATTAGAAATGAAAAAGGAGAAGTTACAATGGATGTCACAGAACTACAAAGGATCATAAGAGACTACTCTATGCAACTATATATGCCAATAAAGCAATAAACCTAGAAGAAAAGGACAAATTCTTAGAAAAGTACCATCTTCCAAGACTAAACCAAGAGGAAATAGAAAAGATGAATGGACCCATCACAAGAACTGAAATTGAAACTGTGATTAAACAACGTCCAACCAACAAAAGTCCAGGACCAGATGGCTTCACAGGCAAATTCTCTTAACACTTAGAGAAGAGCTAACACCTATCTTTCTGAAACCATTCCAAAAATTTCAGAGGAAGAGATACTCCCAAACTTATTCTATGAGGCCACCATCACCCTGATAGCAAAAGCAGTCAATGATACCACAAAAAAAGGAAACTACAGGCCAATTATACTGATGAATATAGATGCAAAAATCCTCAGCAAAATACTAGCAAACCTAATCCAATAATACTGTAAAAGAATTGTACATCATGATCAAGTGGGATTTATTCCAGGGATGCAAGTTTTCTTAAATATCCACAAATTAGTGTGATACACCACATGAACAAACTGAAGAATAAAAACCATACGATCCTCTCAATAGATGCGGAAAAAGCCTTTGATAAAATCCAACACTGATTTCTGATTAAAAACCCTCAGAATGTAGGCAGAGAGTGAATCTACCTCAACACAGTAAAAGCCATTTATGAAAAACCCAGAGCTAACCTTCTAAATGGTGAAAAGCTGAAAAAATTCACACTCAGATCAGCAAGAATACAAAGTTGTCCACTCTTGCTACGATTATTCAATGCAGTTTTGGATGTCCTAGCCATGGCTATTATAGAAGGAAATGAAATAAAAGGAATCCAAATTGGAAAGGAATTAGTAAAACTATCACTATATGCAGAATCCTAAAGATGTTACCAGAAAACTGATAGAGCTCATCAATGAATTTGGTAAAGTGGAAGGATACAAAATTAATATACAGAAATTGACTGCATTTTTATGTACTAACAAAGATAAATCAGAAAGAAAAATTAGGGAAACAATTTCATTTACAATCACATCAAAAAGAATAAAATATTTAGGAATAAACCAACCTAAAGAGACAAAAGACTTGTACTCTGAAAACTATAAGATACTGCTGGAAGAAATCAAAGATGAAACAAATGGAAAGACATAACGATGCTCTTGGATTAGAAGATCAATATAATCAAAATGGCTATACACTCCAAGGCAATCTACAGATTCAATGCAATCCCTATCAAATTACCAAGGATAGAACTACAACAAAATATTTTAAAGTTTTGGAATCACAAAAGACCCAATATAGCCACAGACATTCTGAGAAAGAAACATGGCGCTGGAGGAATCAGCCTCCCTGATTTCAGACTATGCTACAAAGCTGCATTCATCAAAACTGTAAGGTACTGGCACAAAGACAGAAATATATATTAGTGGAACAGGATAGAAAGCCCAGAAGTGAACCCACGGACCTACAGTCAACTAATCTATGACAAAGGAGGCAAGAATTTACAATGGAGAAAAGACAGCCTGTTTAATAAGTGGTGCTGAGAAAAATGGACAGCCACATGGAAAAGAATGAAATTAGAACACTCCCTAACACCATACACAAAACAAACTCAAAACGGATTTAGACTTAGATATAAGACCAGATACTATAAAACTCTTAGAGGAAAACATAGGCCAAAGACCCTCTGACATAAATGACAGCAACATCTTCTCAGATCCACCCTCAGAGTAATGACAGTAAAAACAAAAATAAACAAATGGGACTTAATTAAACTTAAAAGTTTCTGCACAGCAAAGGAAACTCTAAACAAAACAAAAAGACAGTCCACAGAATGGGAGAAAATCTTTGCAAATGAGTCGACTGACAAGGGACTACTCTCCAAAATTTATAAACATTTTTATGCAGCTCAATACCAAAAACACAAACAACCCCACCAAAAAATGGGCAGAAGATCTAAACAGACAGTTCTCCAAAGAAGACATACAGATGGCCAAAAAACACATGCAAAGATGTTCAACATCACTCATTACTGGAGAAATGCAAATCAAAACCACTATGAGGTATCACCTTACACTGGCCAGAATGGCCATTATCAAAAAGTCACAAACCATAAGTGCTGGAGAGTATGTGGAGAAATGGGAACCCCATTACACTGTTGGTGGGAATGCAAATGGGTACAACCACTGTGGAAACAGTATGGAGATTCCTCAGAAACCTAAAAATAGAATTACTATCTGATCCAGCAATCCCACTCCTGGGCATCTATCCAGAGAAAACCATGACTCGAAAAGACACATGTACTCCAGTTCTCATTGCAGCACTCTGTGCAATAGCCAAGACATGGAAACAACCTAAATGTCCATTGACAGAGGAGTGGATCAAGAAGATGTGGTACATATACACAATGGACTATTACTCAGCCATTAAAAGGAACGAAATAATGGCATTTGCAGCAACATGGATAGACCTAGAAATTATCATGCTAAGTGAAGTCAGTCAGACAATGAGACACCAACATCAAATGCTATCGCTAACATGTGGTATCTGAAAAAGGGACACAATGAACTTCTTTGCAGAACAGATTCTGACTCACAGGCTTTGAAAAACTTATGGTCTCCAAAGGAGACATTTTGGGGGTTAGGGAGGATGTGCTGGAGTTTGGGATGGAAATGCTATAAAATTGGGATGTGATGATCATTGTACAACTATAAATGTAATAAAATTAATTGTGTAATTTAAAAAAAATAAAAATTTATACCAAGGCATTAGACTAATATAGTTCACTTGGCTGTTGGGGTAGATAAATTGTTTTGTTTTATTTTATTTTATTTTATTTTATTTTATTTTATTTTATTTTATTTTATTTTATTTTATTTTTCCTTTTGTGGCCACACCATGGGCATATGGAAATTCCCTGGCCAAGGACTGAATCTGAGCCAAAGGAATGACGTATCCTATAGCTGCAGCAATGCAGGATACTTTAATCCATTGTGGTAGGCTGGGGATTGAACCTGTGCCTCTGCAGTGACCTGAAATACAGCAGTCAGTTGCTTACCCCACTGAGCCACAGCGAGAACTCTGGCAGATAACTTTAATATTTAATTTAATAAATGCTTCATAATCTGAATAAGATGCTGAGACTGAACAACTGAATGGTGTTCTTCATTCATTCCTAGTCCATTAGCAGTTTAGGCATTGTGCCTAAAAACACATACGAGGTAATTTAATCAAATGCAACTTCTGCCCTTTCTGTGTTTTTTGTCTAATTCTACACATGTATAATATACACCAAGGCAGAGAGATATGTGGATGTGACTGCAAAAATGCTGAGTATGTTTTATTAGCTCCCTCAAAGCATAATGTCCACCTACATAACATACCTAGTATGCAGTGTGCATATGTATGCGTGTGTATATGTGTATATGTGCATGTGTGCATTTGGAAGTGTCTGAGAATGACATATGGGGACCAGCCACAGGGCAGCAGTGTTTGCCCTCATGGCCAGAATGGTCCCTGGAGATGGTGCCTACTGGGAGGTTAGTGGAACGGGTAGGGGTCACGAGAGGCAGGACTTCTCAGGGTGCTTCTCATCTTTTATCATCACCTTCCATCAAGAACCCTGTGTCACATATAACATTTTCCATTCTTTTTGCCCCCGTGTTCTTGTTCTGCTCAACGGCAGCAACCTGTTGATTCTGGACTGCTAAGTACTTCTGGCTGGCAGATGAGGCTTCAGGGTGACTTAACTGCGGGAGACAGACAGAATTGTTTCCAAGGTACACCTAAGGAGGCCCTCAGCAAAGCAAACATTGATTTTGGAGGAGGATTTTTTTTTTCTGTATTTACTTGCTGCCAGGGTCCTCTAAATAGGATCCCTATTTTTTTTTCCTGTTAATATTAACTCATTTAGAGGCTGAATGATAAAGTTCAAGCCAATAAGTCCTGCAGGATGTTGTAGGACACCATCACCTCCCCAAACAGAGCACCTCCTGGTGCGGCTTCAGTGGGTGATGGAACATGAACTAAAACCTTGGAGGCTGCCCTGAGTGCCTGGGTGGCCTCTGGTTTACTGCTGGTTCACTGGGTTCCTTCTGCCTCAATGGGCCAACTCCCAGTATTATAAATCATATAGATGTGAACTTCTTCCTGAAGTCACTTGTTTGCTTTATTTATTTGGAAAATTTCGGTAACTGCCCTCTCAACGGCCAGGGGGTGGAACTTGCCATCACTGAGGCTGACTCAAGAATGTTTAGTCTTAACACTGTGTGGTTTCCTTTAGTGACTACCGAGCCACATTTTGAAGAGAGACGTGCTGGTCCTAAAGTAGGGTGAATTCACTTCCAGGTAACCCAGGGGCACCTCAGAATACCTTGGGTTTTGAGACAGAGTGGGTGGCAATGGTGCAGTGGAACCTCTCCTTAAACAAACCAGGCCCACACAACCATAAACATACCCACACCCACCTACACCTTGATGTTTGAGGGGTTGACTATGAGAAAAGATGAATGCAGTTTTCAGTGGGAGTTTTTGACAGAGTGATTTTTAATATTTTTTAATGGCAAGGTCGTCGTGTAAGTCTGCCTTCTGAAATAAACCTATTCCACTTCCTCTTGGTGCATGGCGAGTCTTAAAAAGTGTACTTGAATAAAAGAAAATAAGTCCCTAAAAATGAATAAAATCATTCATCGGTAGCAGTGATGTGAGTTTACATTTGGGGCTCCCAAGCCAAACTGTCAGAAAAGACCACATTATTCTTTGTAATTTGCCAAACCCCTTTCTGATGGAGAGCAGAGTAAGATGGAGGGGTGGAGGTCAGGGGAGGGCTTTTACTTGAGGTTGTGTGTGAAATGCAGAGGCCACTCTTATGGCTTCTATACCTGGGGATAGTAGATAAATGAGGACATTTTGGCAACCAATTTAAGTCTCTTAAAAATTTCCTCTATTTTTTAAACTAAAGCACTGGTGTACCTAAGCAGGAAAAATGTAGTCAGTTTTTAACCTTATGTGGATGCATGGTGATGTGTGTGTGCACGCGTATGAGCACCTGAATTTGGGACTTTTCATGTATTGCATTAGGAAAAAAATGAGTGTGGGGGAGAGATGCATTGTTCAAGCATTGTGGTGCTTCACAATGTGTGGAGAAGGAGATATATTCCAAAAGATGCTGCAAGAACCACCTTTTATTTTAGCTTCTGTGGTTAATGCTAAGGGGGACTGCTGGTGCCCTTCTTCTCCCACCCACCCCTCAGTATCCCCAACAGCCTGCTGTTTTCAGATGGTCTGTTTATATTATATGCTCAAAGACTGAGCATTTTTTTTAATATGTGCTTATACCCTTTCCCTAAACTCTTTTAAAATGTGTATTGCTGTCCGAAATGCTGTTTTAATAGCCAAGAGCAGAGTATGGAGGGAGTTAAAAATGCCAACCTATGGTTTATCAAGTTCTGCTGAATTCCTTGGGAGCGGATTGTGTTACACAAAATATTGATTGTTTTGAATGTGCATTGGATGACAATGAGGAGGTAGGGCACATATGGCAGAAGGAATGAAGAATAAAAAAAAGAGACAGATTTGTAGCAGAGAGGGGAAGGTGATAGTCCCCTGAAGAGCAATGGCTTCCATTGTTTATATCCCAAAGATATAGTTGAAATGATAGATGACTCAAGGGAAGAGTAAATTCTCTCTGTACAATCCCTTGGATTTTCATGTATGCACGTGTTTGTCCAAGGGTGGAATTTTCTTTCCAATGGCTGCACTTTTCAAATCTTCCTACTACCCACAGCATGATTAAAGAATCACACAGAGTAGAAATGGGCACTTAAAGAAATAGAGAGCTCCCTGTTGAGTGAAAATTGTAACCTCTTTGAAAATACTAAAGCATCTGTTCTCATGATGGGCACAGATATTCAAACTACTTAAAGCCAAGTGAGTCAAACTTTATTGTGCCTTAGACTCACCTGGAAATCTTGTTCAACACAGATCCTTAGGTTCTACTCTCAAGTTTTTCATTCAGAAGGTCAGCAGTTTGGCATGATAATGTGCAGGTCTTCCAAGATCCCAAGAGAAACTAACTGATGCTGTGTGTTCCTGCACTACCCTCTGAATAGCACTTTCTTAAAATGTTTTTATTTGAGAAAATGGAAGGAGCGAGTGAAATAGGATGGTGATGGGTCAGTAGTGAGAATTAGGGAGTGTATGTTTAGGTGACTAACTCAGGCTCGTACCACAGTACAAAGATTTGACAGAGGCCTGATTTTAGCATATTATGCGTCTGAGGCTGGAAGATTCTCCAAATCGTCCTGCACAGTGATAGGGCTTGGGGAATACTAGTTGAGCACTGGGTTAGGAATTTAAATAGACCTTATCCTTCATGGGCTCTTATGCAGCCTGAGTGGGAACCTTCCTTTGGGGACCCAGCAATACTGGGTATATTGACTATAGGACCCCTTTTGGACAAGGGCACCACATGTCAGCTAGAAGCAATAGCAGTGATGATCTCTGGTTCTTTTGATGACTTGCACTGTTTTTGGAAGCAGAATTATTTGCATGGAATGAGCCCCAAAGTTCTTAAGATCTTAGGTCTTTTGGAAATATGTAGAAAAAAGAAAAGTCCTGCTAAAAGGAAGAATTTTCCTGCTAATAAAATGTGACTGAGGGGAAGGTTGAATTCTTAGTTGAAATTCAATGTGAACTCATTTGCACTTTGAATTTGCAGAGCATAGCATATAGATTTTAAAATATGTCAGTCAGATGGGAGGCTGGTCACCAAGGAAGAAAAGAATTGAGGCAAACGAGCATAGCACCTTCAGTAGTGTCTGTAGAAGAAAGTGTGCCCTGATCTACAGGTAATAGTATTTGTTGCTTCTGGAAGTGTTTTTCCCATCATAAGATAAAGTTGTTAAGTAATTTCAGATTAATAACGTGTGCTGTTCTGTTCACCCAGCTCAGCTCTGAGTGCGACTCCTTAGTAGTGTTGCCCATCTGCACAAAAACCCTGCTGGGACTTACACTGGTATTGCATTAAACCTATAGATCAGTTTGGGGAGAATCTACATCTTTTTTTTTTCATGGAAGTATCACTGATGTGAAATATCATACAAGCTGCAGGTGTACAATATCTCTAAAGGGTACATTCCATTTGTAGTTACCAAAAATATTAGCTATGTTCCCTCTGTTGTGCAATGCATCATTGTAGCTTGTTTTATACATAATACTTTATACCTCTTAATTGCCCCTCTCCTTTCCTCTCCCCATGGTAACTACTACTTTGTTCTCTATATTTGTTGTCTGCTGCATTTTTTATTCTATTCACTAGTTTATTGTGTTTTTTAGATTCCACCTATCAAGTGATATCATACAGTATTTGACTTTCTCTGTTTGACTTATTTCACATAGGACAATACCCTCGAAGTTCATCCACATTGTTGCAAATGGCAAAATTTCATTCATTTTTATGGCTGGGCTGAGTAATATTCTTTATCTTTATCCCTTCATCTGTTGATGGACACTTAGGTTGCATCCATATCTTAATTGTAAATAATGCTTCTATGAACATTAGAATGTATGTATCTTTTTGAATTAGTGTTTTTATTTCTTTTGAATATAATTGCTGGGTCATATGGTTGTTCTATTTTTAGCCTTTTGAGAAACCTGAATACTCTTCTCCGCAGTACCACAGTGACTGTACCAATTTACATTCCTACCAACAGTGTACAAGGGCTCTCTTTTCTACACATCCTCACCAACATTTTATTATTTGTGGGCTTTTTGATGATAGATATTCTGAGATGTGTGAGGTGATATCTCATTGTGGTTTTGATTTGCATTTCCTTGATAATTAGTGCTATTGAACATCTTTCCATATGCCTGTTGGCCATCTGTATTCCTCTTTGGGAAAATGTCTATTCAGCAATTCTGCCCAGTTTATTTATTACTATTATTTTTTTTGATGTTGATATGTATGAGCAATTTATATATGTTGGATAGTAACACTTATCTGTCACATCATTTGCAAATACTTTCTCCCATTCAGTAGGTCGTCTTTTCCTTACTTTCTTTTTTCTGGCTGCGCCCATGGCATGTGGAAGTTTCTGGGCCAGGGATCAAACCTCCACCACAGCAGTGACCCACGATGCTACAGTGACAACACCGGATTCTTAAAATGCTGCATCACAGGAGAATTCCCAGTAGGTTGTCTTTTTGCTTTGTCAATAATTTACTTTGCTGTGCAAAAGGTTTTAAGTATAATTAGGTCTCATGTGTTTATTTTGGTTTTATTTTCTTTGCTTTAGGAGACAGATTCAAAAAAACATTGTATGATTTATGTCAAATCATGTTTTCCTCTAGGAGTGTTATGGGTTCTGGTCTTACATTTATGTCTTAATCCATTCTGAGTTTATTTTTATATGGTATTAGAGAATGTCTAATTTCATTCTTTTACAAGTAGCTGTCCAATTTTCCCAGCACCACTTATTGAGGAGAGTATCTTTCCTCTGCTGTATATTCTTGCCTCCTTTGTTGTAAATTAATTGACTGTAAGTGTGTATGTGTGTATGTGTGTGTGTGTATATATATATATATATATATATATATATATATATATTGTGTGTGTGTGTGTGTGTGTGTGTCTTTTTGCCATTTCTTGGGCCACTCCTGTGGCATATAGAGGTTCCCAGGCTAGGGGTCGAATTGGAGCTGTAGCCACTGGCCTATGCCAGAGCCATAGCAACATGGGATCTGAGCCGTGTCTGCAACCTATACCACAGCTCACGGCAACACTGGATCCTTAACCCACTGAGAAAGGCCAGGGATCGAACCCGCAACCTCATGGTTCCTAGCTGGATTCATTAACCACTGAGCCACGACAGGAACTCCCATAAGTATATCTTAACAACATTGATTAGCCATTAACATAGCATATTAGGTTCTTTCATTGTCCTCATTAATGTTTAGTAGTTTGTACAGTATAAAGTTCTTTCAAATTTTTCATCAGATTTATTCTAGGTTTTGATGCATTTTGATGCTTTTATAAATAGCAGTACTTTTATAGTCATTTTGCAAGTGTTTTTTTTTTCTTGTTTTGTTCATTTACTGGTATTCAAAAATATGATTGATTTGATTTATGTCTGACTCCATTTTTTGATGTTTGCTTGTGACTTTTTATAAGCCCACCTCCCTCTTCCCCCTCTGTTCCATATCTATGTAGAGATGATAAGAAAGCCCAAGTGAGCATGCTTCTTTGGCACATGTAGAGAATTCAAACCTGGCCAATCCCCAGCCCTCTCCTATTCTCCCTATCCCCTAGAAAGGCACATCTCCTCTCTCTGCTATGCTGAAGCATGCCTGGACCTTCCTGCTCACCCCTGAAGTCCCTTTTGGGGAATAGAACCTTTCAAATTCCCTAGGTGTCTGAAATGTCATCTGCCTCAACATCCGATGTGTTCATGGGGAATCGTTACATCCTACCTCTCTGGGGTAAATGCAAAATAAGGTGTAGTCACCGTGTATTCAGCATTCTTTCTAAACATATGCTATTCTTGTTGTTGGTAAATCATGTTGAGTTTTCTGTGTGCACAGTTATATCATCTGTGATTATTTTTCAATTTTTGTTCTTATAAGGATTTTTTTATGGCTTCTTTGAACTAGTTTAGACCTCCAGTTTTGAATGGAAATGGTGGCTGTGGACTTCTGGTCTGGCTGTTCTTGGTGGATGTGGAGAAAAGGTTAATTTTTTACCATGTCATGCTGACCATTAAGATTTACCTTTTATCAGATTAAAGGAATTCCTGACTATTTCCAGTATGTTGAACATTTTTCTTTCAGGTATATATGTATGTTGGATTTGATCAAATATATTTTCTGTATTTTTTGAAGTAGTCACATGGTTTATCTCCCTTGTTCACTTAGTGAGTGCATTGTACTGGTTGTTTTTCAAATCAATTTCACCTTATTTTGCTGTGCTATCATTTTTATATAAAACTATGTTCTGTTAGGCAGGAGTTTTAGGTATACATGAAGTACATATGAAGTATAAAGTATATTCATATTTACATTCATTAGAAGTATGTGGCTCATATTTACCTTTCTGATAAGGTCTTTTCAGGGATTTGCTGGCTCATAAAATGAGTTGGGAGTTGCAAATTGCCTATTTTTCTATTCTTTGGAAGTATTTATTTAAGGTTGGTATTATTTCTTCTTTCACTAGGAGGAAGAATTCACCAGTGAAATCATCTACGTAGGAGTTCTAACAGAAGAAATTTTTTATAATGGAGTTGATATATTTCATAGATAACAGAACTGAAAATACCCATTTCTTCTGGGTCATTTTTATGGTAAATTGTGCTGTTCAAGAATTTGTGCACTGTATTTGTCAAGTTTATTGACATAAAGTCATTTATAACATCTTCTTATTATCCTTTTGCTATATGTGGATTCTGTGGTGACACTCCCTTTTTATTCCTCATATTAGTCATTTGTATTCTCTCTTTCTCTCTTTTTTCTATTTTGTGGATGAATCTATAGAAGTTTCCAGGCTAGGGGTCAAATCGGAGCTTCAGCTGCCAGCAACAGCTACAACCACACTGGATCCAAGCTGCATCTGTCACCTATGCTGCAGCTTGTTGCAGTGCTGGATCCTTATAAGGTCCACTGAGCAAGGCCAGGGATTTGAACCCACATCTTTATGGACACTATGTCAGACTCTTAACCTGCTGAGTCACAATGGGAACTCCTATATTCTCTCTTGCTAAGAATTAATCAGTGTTACTAATGTGTTCACAAAGAACCAAAACCAAAGCTTTGTTGATTTTTCTTTTATTGACTTCACCACTTTTCACTAGATTTATCCTTCTTTCTTTGAGTTTAATTTGCTTTCTCTCTTCCAGACTCTTTTTTTTTTTTGGCTTTTTGCCATTTCTTGGGCCGCTTGTGCAGCATATAGAGGTTCCTAGGCTAGGGGTCTAATTGGAGCTGTAGCTGCCTGCCTATGCCAGAGCCACAGCAATATGTGATCTGAGCTGCGTCTGCAACCTACACCAGAGCTCACGGCAACGCTGGATCCTTAACCCACTGAGCAAGGGCAGGGATTGAACCCACAACCTCATGGTTCCTAGTCAGATTCGTTAACAACTGAGCCACGACGGGAACTCCAACAGACTCTTGATTTAGATATATAGATCATTGATTTTAAATCTTCCTTCTTTTCTAAAATTTGCATTTAAAGAAACAATATATGTATATCCCTCTAAGCATTGTTTTTTTCTGCACCCCGCAAATATTAGTATGTTGTTTTTTATTATAACTTAATTCTATACATTATAACTTTGTGATTTCTTCTTAAACCTGTGGGTTTTTAGAAGCACGTTGCCTAATTTCCAAGCATTTGGAGATGTTTCTAGTTATCTTTATTTCCACTCCATGAATTAAATTCATGTTGTTCAGGGGACATATATTTTATGATTTGAAGCCTTTGAAATTTGCTGACACTTGCTTTATGTCTCAGAATGAAATCTAAAATTCTATTTTTTTATTTATTTCTTTAATTGTTGAATGTAATGTCTCTGGTTAAGTCAAATTGGCTGATCTTTTTTCCCCAAATACTTTACATCCTTACCGATTTTTTTTTTGTCTTTTTAGGGCCACTCCCATGGCATATGGAGGTTCCCAGGCTAGGGTGGAATCAGAGCTGCAGCTGCTGGCCTACACCACAGCCACAGCAACGTCAAATCTAAGCCGCATCTGTGACCTACACCACAGCTCACAGCAACGCCAGGTTTGTAACCCACTGAGTAAGGCCAGGGATTGAACCCACATCCTCATAGATCCTAGTTGGGTTCATAACCACTAAGCCATGATGGGAACTCCTTTTGTGTGCTTATTTTATGATCTGTTGAGATAGTGTCAAGAACTGTGAGGGTTTGAGAATGTATCCTCTTTGCAATCCAATAAGGTAGCTTTCCACAGTTTCAGGTAAAGGGTTATTAGCTATCTGGATTTCCTCTTCTGTAAATTGCTTGTGCATATCCTTTGTGAATTTTACACCAAAAAATGAGTATTTATTGGAATCCCCTTGATTGCGTAGGCTAATTTGTGAAAAAATTTATATCCTTAAGTTATTGTGTAGGACCATAGCATAGACATCCATTTATTTGGGTTGATAATGTTATTCAATAATTTTACTTAAACAATTTCTTCCAAAGTGTTGCATGTATTTATTAGATTCATTCCTATGAAAATTTGGATTTTTGCTACTATTACATTTTTTTCTATCCCATTCTTCATTGTTATTGTTGGTATATAGTTATGCTATTTATTTATTGTATATTTACTTTTTAAATTTTATGGAAGTATAGTTGATTTGCAAGGCCGAAGTAATTTCTGCTGTACAACAATGTGATTCAGTTATACATACACACACATCCATTCTCTTTCAGATTCTTTTCCCACATAGAGTATCACAGAACACTGGCTAGAGTTCTCTGTGCTATGCAGAAAGTCCCCACTGGCCAGTCATTCCATATATTACAGTGTGCATATGCCAATCCCAACCCCCCAGTCCATCCCTCCCCCACACCCTTACAATTCAAAGACTGTAAGTGTGTTTTGGTTCTGCAAATAATTTAATTTGTATTCTTTTTGTAGAGTTCACATCCCAGTTTACCTCTCCCTTCCCCCTTGGGTCCCCTTTGTATGCTATTTATTTTTACATGTTAATAATTTGTCCAGAAACTGTGCTAAATCCTCATATATGTATAACACTTCTTTATGGGCATTCTATTGAATTTTCCATGTAGATATAATTAGCAAAGAAGAATATTTTTTTTTCTTTTCCTTTCAAATTATTATGTCTTTTCAAAAATAATGCTGAGGATAAGTTATGATAGCAGTCATTCTTATCTTTTTCCTGATACAGAATGAATAATCCTAAAGTTCATCACTTTATTTTTAAAATTATTTTGAGCGCCGAGGCATGTAGAAGTTCCTGGTCTAGGAGTCAAATTGGAGCTGCAGTTTCAGGTCTTCACCACAGCTACAGCAACTCCAGATCTGAGGCGCATCTGCAACCTATGTCTCAGCTTGCAGCGATGCTGGATCCTTAACCCACGGAGCAAGGCCAGGGATTGAGCTTGCATTCTCATGGATACTAATTGGGTTCTTAACCCCTGAGCCACAATGGGAACTCCTCTTGTGCTTTTAAAAATCTATTTTTTAAGACACTTTTCTAAATGCATTTTTGTTCTGTATTTTTAGGAAAGAAGGACACATAGATCCCAAATATACCTCACCCAGGGCAACCTTCCATTTTCCTCACTTTTCTGCAATCTAGGTCAAAACTGTTATTTAATCATTTTGTCTTATGATTGGTATCTTTTACCAGAAAGATAGTCTAAGTTGATGATTTACATTAACTGGGGTTTTATAGCATTCATGCCTTTATATATAAATACGGGATTTCTTCATTTGAATAGTATATTCTTATCAAATACAAAGAATATTGCTATGACCCATATAATCACAGTTTAACAAAACAGTTTCCAGGCAATCTGTTACAGTTAATTGGACTCTAAACTACATAGAAATGAGACAAAAATCTAGAAAATGAAAGATGGAGTGGTAAGGCAATGTTAAGTGCCAGTTGTGTATGAAAACAAAATGGACAGTCTTAAGAAAAAAATGACATTATCTTGAATAAGATTCCATTAACAGACATAGCATGTCAAAATTAATCCTGGAATCTGTTTTTTTATCTCTCTTTTTTAAAAAAATTATAATTGATTTACAGTGTCTTGCCAATTTATGCTGTACAGCATAGTGACCCAATCGTACATATATACACATTCTTTTTCTTATACTATCTTCCATCATGTTCTACCCTAAGACATTGGATAGAGCTCCCTGTGCTTTATAGTTAGGACCCTATTTCTCATCTATTCTAAATGTAATAGTTAGCATTGGAATCTGTTTTGATGAAAAACCACTATAAACCAATATGACTAAGTTAGCAGGCATTTTAACAATTTGCTCCTTGCCCGAAAGAGAGGCTGCTTCCTTTCCTTGATTCCCAAATAGTTAAGATTCAAATGTTCTCATAACAATGAATGCTTCTTTGTTTCTTAGGCATTTTATACCTTTGCCCACATTGCCTAGGGAGCTATTTCCTTTTCCTTTTTTTCTTTTTTTTTCAGGCCCACACCAGTGGCACATGGAGGTTCCCAGGCTAGGGGTCTAATTGGAACTGTAGCTGCTGGCCTACACCACAGCCCACAGCAATGCCGGATCCTTAACCCACTGAGTGAGGCCAGGAATCTAACCCTTGTCCTTATGGATACTAGTCAGGTTAGTTAACTGCTGAGCCACGATGGGAACTCCAGGAGATATTTCTAAGCTACTGTTTTTCCCCAGCATTGAGCTAGGGCAATCTCTTCCTCTTCATCAAGATTCCTAATCTGGAAAATATCTTCAATTATTTTGGCCTTTATATAATGTCTAGGAGAGCATGGTACCAGTTTGCTTACAATCTATGAGAATTCCTTGAGACACCACACATTATTTGACAGCACATGAAAGCAGGTTATTAAAAATTAGTTAGAAAGCTCCTTATGTTTCACTTTGGGATAAAAACCAAGGATCAGATGAGCTCTGAGGTCCTTGTCTCCTCTAATAGTCTATGATTTTATCATTCTGACAGGGTTTTATGATAAACCCTGACTTACTCTCAAGGACATCTTGGTATAATTTCCTGCCTGGTGACTAAGCTTTTAATTATACTAGTCACACTATTGTTTTGAAGGAAATTATGTTGAATAATATTTTTATTCACTTTGATTACCTTTCTTATCTAACCTATACCTTTCTATGATTCTGGCTTCTCTTTCATATCTATTCCTCTTTTTATTATTTTTTTGCTCCCATTTTTATACCTTCTCATTGTGGTTCTCCTTTTCATTGTTTACTTTCATTTAGATGATTTTTTTGGAGAAAAGTGTAAAAGTATTATTTGCTTTTACTAGTTCTTGGAATATGTGTCTTATACATTTTCTATGGAATGATAGACTGTGGGTAAAAAGTAGGAAAACAACCTTGGGTAGAATTGATGTATTCTTCTTGGATAATGGTTAAATCCTATCTATGCTGGTTGCTGCCTATGTGTTGCAGGTTAAATTATTTAACCTCTTGATTTCACAGTATGATAGTAGTAATTATCATATAGAGTCATTGAGAAGAATAAATACATTAATGTATATAAACATATATAAAGCATATATTTGCTATTGAGGTCATGTTTTGATTAATCACATGTACAAAGATACTCCTGGTTTCTTGAGTTAGCACATACAATTTAGAATCTCTCACCTGTACAATGTTGGGACATTCACCATGGAGCAGAATTGTATGTTTCCGCCCCTGTTCTAAAACTGTTGGAATTCATTTCTGCACATGTTCTCCACTTCTTCCTCTGATATAAATGAGTAAATCCTTACAATTCTTTTAGGGCCTGAACCTTCCCTCCCAAGTTAACCTTTCCAGTTGGTCTTCTGAAGAATGACAGTCTAAGTGTGGAAGCTATGTTAGATAGAAGGATGAGGTCCTCGGAGAAGGGGCATTTCCTTGTGGGTGATGATCACCAGAGAGATCAGTCTGTGTCTTCTAGCTGGGGAGCACTTATTTCATTAGACAGAGCCAGGGAGACTCAGTGATCTTTAGGGATTGAAGACACTCTCTGTCTTCCGTATCTGCCTAAATTTTGTAATTCTGTTTATTGGAATGTCACTTTTCCCCAAAGTCCTAACTTTCACAACCTTCAACTGATTACATCTTCATTATAGATTAGGTATTTATTTGAACATTTGTCTCTGCCTCTGATTTTTGATTGCGCCAACACTTGGTCATTAGATTTTTCTGGACAGTGATGGAAAATTCCTAATTTTCTGATCATTATTGTGACTAAGAATTAAAAACCCTAATTCTTCAATTTAAAAAAAATTTTACCAAGGCTTTGGAAATGATCACCCCATTTCATAGCCCTTGTGTTCCACACATCATATGTATTGTATAAAAGCAGTCACCACTTGATCTGCCAGCAAAACCACACTTTCTTCTCTGTTTTTTTGGAGGGGGATTCACTTTTTAGTTGAATTTTTAAATTATAGTTGGTTTACAATGTTGTGCCAATTTAAGTTGTACAACAAAGTGATCCAGTCACACATATAGGTACATTTTCTTTCTTATATTATCTTTCATCATAGTCCATTCCAAGAGATTGGATATAGTTCCCTGTGCTACACAGCAGAATCTCCTTGCTTATCCATTCTAAATGTAATAGTTTGCATCTATTAACCCCAAACTCTGCAATCATCCCACTCCCTCCCTCTTCCCCCTTGACATCCACAAATCTGTTCTTTATGTCTGTGGGTCTGTTTCTTTGCTATAGATAGGTTCATTTGTGCCATATTTTAGATCCCACATATAAAAGATATCATATGACATTTGTCGTTCTCTCTCTGACTTACTTCACTTAGTATGAGCATCTCTAGTTGCATCCATGTTGATGCAGATGGCATGATTCTGTTTCCTTTTATGACTGAGTGGCATTCCATTGTTTGCATGTACCATATCTTCTTAAACCATTCCTCTGTTGATGGACCTTTAGCTTTTTTCAGTGTCTTGACCATTGTGAATACAACAGCACAACACTTTCAATTAGCATTTTATTCCTGGTGAACACCGGTAGTGATTTAACTTTCCTTAGATTATCTGTATTCTATCCTCTAATGCTACCCAGATTTGTCACTGCTCAAAATCAACAAGTGAGATACAAATAATCTAAACAGATGATTGGATTCGGAAGATGTGGCGTATATACACAATGGAATACTACTCAGCCATAAAAAAGAATGACATAATGCCATTTGCAGCAACATGGATGGAACTAGAGACTCTCATACTGAGTGAAATGAGCCAGAAAGACAAAGACAAATACCATATGATATCACATAACTGGAATTTAATATCCAGCACAAATGGACATCTCCACAGAAAAGAAAATCATGGACTTGGAAAATAGACTGTGGCTGCCTGATGGGAGAGGGAGGGAGTGTGAGGGATTGGGAGCTTGGGCTTATCAGACACAACTTAGAATAGATTTACAAGGAGATCCTGCTGAGTAGCATTGAGAACTATGTCTAGATACTCATGTTGCAACAGAACAAAGGGTATGGAAAAAAAAATGTAATGTATATAACTTGATCCCCTTGCTGTACAGTGGGGGGGGGGGGGAAACCAGATTCTAAATCTTGAAAGTCTGTTGCCAAGAGCAACTTCTGTAATACCAAATATTGTATGTGTCAGGGTTCAGTTGTAGATAACAGAAGTATCTCTAACCAGTTTAAGGTAAAAAGATATAATATAGGAAATTAAATGTTTTTTTTTTAGGTAATTGATTGATTGAGAAAGATAGTCTATTGACTGGGCTTCTACGAAGGATTCCCAGAAGAACATTACACTATTGCCAGCCAAAGGGACTGTTGCTTCCGTTGTGATAATCTGCTGCCACTACTGCTGCTTGATGATTTCACTGCTGCAACCATGATCCATGCCAGCAAAAGAAATACCTTATGATTTCCTTCTCAAAGTGCATAAAATCTGGTGATCAGGCACTGA
Organism: Phacochoerus africanus; assembly: GCF_016906955.1. Lineage (NCBI taxonomy): Eukaryota > Metazoa > Chordata > Mammalia > Artiodactyla > Suidae > Phacochoerus > Phacochoerus africanus. The sequence continues at coordinate 48,865,246 of NC_062550.1, read as the reverse complement.
GTGGAAAATGCAAAAATCTCCATCACTATGCTTGTAGGGAGGAGGTGCAGAAGGGTGACTTCCAACTCACTTCCACCTTCTACCTTTCAGTAATGATTTGGGCTTACATACATGTTAATGCATTCAGACCTATGACATTTTTCATAATGAATGCAGAACAATAGACAAAATTTCTTTAATTATTCCCAATGGATAGATACCTATGTTGTTTTTTTCCCAATAGTATAATAATACTGAAATGAACATCTTTGCATGGATCTCCTTAATCACACATTGAGAGGTTTTCTCAGACTTAAAAATAAGCAAGTGCAATTTCTGAATTATAGGGCATGCCCATCTTGAATTTAATAGATACTACTGGATTGTTAGGTGACATTCTGCATTTGTTATATCAGTTTACTCTCTCACCAATAACACCTAGAAAACCTAGAAAAATTTTGTAATTCTATTTCTTGGTGTTTTATTTTCTTGCCAACATTTGATACAAATTTTTGTCAACACTTGATATTGTCAAACTTGTTAATACTTGCTCATTTCTGGGGTAAAATTAACTGCCTTATTTTTTGAATTTGTATATTACTAATTACATGTGAGATTGAGCAGTGTAAATGCCTTTCAAAAAACCAAAAATAAAACTACCATATGACCCAGATATTCCACTCCTGGGTATACATATATCCAAAGAAAATAAGAATACTAATTTATATACACCCAATGTTCATTGCAGTACTTTTTACAATAGCCAAGATATGGAAGCAACCCAAGCATCGACCAACAGGTGAATGTATAAAGAAGTAGTGCACACACACAATGGCATATTACTCAGCCATAAAAAGAATTAAATTCTGCCATTTGCATGGAGTTCCCATCGTGGCTCAGTGGAAAAGGAACTGACTAGCATCCATTAGGATACGGGTTTGATTCCTGGCCTCCATCTGTGGGTTAAGGCTCTGTGTTGCCGTGAGCTGTGGTGTAGGTTGCAGATGCAGCTCGGATCCTGCATTGCTGTGGCTGTGATATAGGCCAGTGGATACAGCTTCTGTTCGGCTCCTAGCCTGGGAACCTCCATATGCCACGGTGTGGCCCTAAAAAGACTAAAAAAAAATTCTGCTGTTTGCAACAATGTGGATGGACCCAGAGATATTATGCTTTGTGAAATATGTCAAAGCCAAATAATCTAGGTTATCACTTATATGTAGAATTTAAAAAAATAAAACAAATGAATATATATAATCAAACAGAAACAGACTCACAGATATGGAGAGCAAACTATTGGTTCATAGTGGGGAGAGAGAAGGGGGAGCAGCAAGATAGGGATATGGGATCAAGAGATACAAAGGCTATGAATAAAATAAATAAGCAACACGGATATATTGTACAGCAGTGGGAAATATAGCCCTATTTTGTAATAACTTTAAACTGAATATAATCTATAAAAATGATTGGATCTTTATATTGTAAACCTGGAACTAATATAATATTATAAATCAACTACACTTCAATAGAAGAAAAAACAAAAAACTCATAAGAAATTTTAGCAATGTAATTGGAACAAAGATTAGCTTATAAAAATAAATCTTCTTATATATTAGCAATATCCAATAAGAACTATAACATCTAATAAGACAGAGAATTTTCTACTTGATGTATTTATATTGCCTCCAAATAATGAATATTTTGGGTCTCCCTTTCTACTGTTTTAAATCTCACATTTAATTTTAAAATTAAATACTGGAACATTTCATAATATTGAATTAAATGAGACTAACTCTTGTTTGTTATAATAAAATTTAAAATGTTTTACAAAACCCTGGAATGCTGCTGGCTGGATTTCTGAGATATTTGTCTTGATGGAACTTCTCTCTTCATGACAAGACACGATTTTTAGATAATTCTCTTGATAATGAGCCTCTGCCTGTGTGGCTCTGAGCTTTTTCTCTCCAAAGAGACAATATTCTTTTTGTTGAAGTAGATTTAACAGTGATTCTGCCTAAAGGTTTTGGGAAATTTTTTTGGCGGGGGGAGTATGGAGAGGTATGGTTTTAGAAAGTAGGAGTTGAATGTAAGTCGTAGTGATGGTTTTAATATAGACTATTTATAAGCTGTTTCTGTATTTTAGCCTATAGATTACCAAACTATATTTTTTTATTATTTATTATCGGTGGTAGAAATAGCAAAATTTATATACAGGAAACTATGGTTCAAGCTTGTCTTTCATCATTTTTTATTTATTGAGCCAGTTACATATCTTTTCCTGGTCTTCACTCCATTTTTAAAAGGCATTGAAAACATTTTTCTTTCTAAATGATGTGAATTGGACCATGTCTTTCTGTTTGGTTTCTGTTCTTAGTTCACCTTTTCCTAAGTTTTTACTACCCTATTTAATACTGACGACCTCTCAAACTATGTCTCCAGCACTGATCTCCCTACAGAGATCCAAAATCCTTGCTGGAATCTCCATTTGAATGAAAGACAACCACCTTCAGTGTTCTTTGTTCAACACACAGCACATTGTCCTATTGCTCAAACTTGAGCCTTTCATTGTGTTCTCAATATTTAGATAACAACATTGCTATTCAATTGGCACATGATGAATACATGATCTTATTAATTTGAAATATTTTCTTAAATGATTCTATAAATTTGAAATAGTCTTTTATTTCTCAATGAAGAAATGTCACCTCATGCTTATAGCAAATCTGTTTTTAAAATTCTCATATATATTGTAAAGTTTTTTTTTTTCTTTCTTTCTCCTGAATCTGCCTGGGGAATCCTCTCTGTCTTAATGAATGTCAGCCCTGTGATTAAATCAAGAAATGCAGGATATATTAATTTTGAACTGGATAATCTGGTTAATCACCCCAGGCCAAAGTTTCTGTCTAAAAGTGTTCTGTCCTGTGAAATGATGTTTGTCATGGATAAAACACCAAACTACTTCATAGAATTCTTTTCTTCTCACTCTGCTTGTTTTCTGCACATGATACTATCTACTCTTGAATCTTTAATTAGTATGTGATTGCCAAAGCATCCTAAATAATTGCTCCTGCATAGATCACTCTCTGACCTCTAGACCAGTATAACCACCTGCTGACCAGACACTTACACTCACATGTCCCATAGGTATCCAAGTTGGCCCATTATTTCCCTTACACCATTTATCCAAGATGTTAAAACCAAAAATTTTCTTATCAACCTTGCCTTGAATAACCCACTTGCTACCTCAAATCAATCACCAAATTCTAGTCATCTTCATTCTGACCAGCTCCTAATCAGGTCACTTCTCTCTATCTCACTGGCATTAAATTAATTTAGGTTATCATCTTATCTAACCCGGATTTTCACAGTAATCTTCTAACTGCTCCCTCTGCCTCTGGTTTGATACAACTTCCATCCTGCCTCCAAATTCTCTTCACGTAAACCAATCTTTCTAAAACCCACATATGATCAAGTTATTTCCCTGCTCAGAGTCCTTAAACCTTCACATGGTTTATAAGACGTTTCATATCATGTCTTTAAACTGTCTTCAAAGACACATTTTTTACCATCCACCTTTTCCATTTTACTAGGTACCACTTCAGATACCCAAATGTTTTGTGTTCCCTCTTACCTTTGGGGCTTTGCAAGGCTAGTCCCTCTCCCTAACACAGCTTTCCTAATCCCCTTCCATGACCCTTTGCATTTTCTCACTTTTTTCCCAATCTCAGGTTCTCTTATAAGCCTTTTTGACCCCCTTTCCCAAGACTTGATCACTCATGTGATCTAAGCATTCTTAGTCTGTATTTTAGCATGTATCACACTGTGGTATAACAAATTTTGATAATCATAAACTTGAATTTTCTTTTATCAAATTGTAGGAGCCTTGAGGACATGGAGGGAGTTGAATTTTGCTCATTTTGAAACCCAGTGATTAGAATTACAAAACTAATTTTTTTGTCCGTCAAATGACATCCATTAATTATTTCCTAAATTAAAAAATAATAAGGATTACCTACAGCATTATAAAATATAAAATGCTATAGGTGAACCTTTCAAGCAGCGGTAGAAAGGAGTACTTTTTAAAAATAAAATTACTATGTATTAGTTATTGCCACCTCTGCCTAATTTTAAATGAAACCCATAGAAGGACACTTTCTTTTGGAATGTTCTACACTGGATTTCATGATTTTTTAAAAAAATGCCAACCAAAAATGAAGAGTTAGCTCTTTAGAGTTCAAAAAAAGAATTAAATATGAAAAGAAGTTTTGTCATAACTTCTAGGCCAGAACACACAGGTTCTGTTTATAAAGTTATATTTTGTAATGGAATTATTAAATGAGAGGAGAGGAATCATTTTCCACCTTAAAACCTACTATTTTGTTCATGTTCTCAGTTAAGGTTCAGCATTTTCATTCGCAACTTCTTTTCATACATTTTTATTTTCTATGTTGCTTACATTCCAATTAATTTCTCCTCAACGACAAGTCACATTGTCTCTTTTATCTTGAGTAGAATGCAAAAATAAAATGTGGTCTTTTTATTGTCTACTATATGAAGGGTTGTAAAGGCATCTTGAGGATGTATGAAAGGATACATTCCATGTAACCACCAAAGACAATTTTTAAGATTTACTGTCAATAAGGAAATGAATGAATATTTCCTTAAATGTGAAGTCATTCAGAGGATAAATCTAATTTCTCAAATCCAGGTAAGAGCCTCTAAAGATAAAGCATAACAAAAGAAAACAAACCAAGCATACAGAAGCAAAATCACAAAATTCTATCCTTGCCCAGTTACCACATAGAGGACTCTGTTTATAGACATGCTCTGTCCCAGAAAGCATCCATCAGACCTCTTGGTATCCTACTTTAAGACGACAGACAGAAACAAAAACAAACTAGCAGAGGAAAGGACAAAGTTCATGAGGCAGATAGTTTTTAGAATCTAATTTTCTAAAGAAAAAGTGGTTATTTCATCTAAAACATAGGATCAGAGCACCATGCAAGAGAAATATCAAGAACTTGGAACAAGAAATCCTAGAAATTGAAAGCAAAAAGCAGAATTATTTTAGGAGTTTGGAGGATAAATTTGAAGAGATTTCTTTCTTTCTTTTTTGTTTTTTGTTTTTTGCTTTTTAGGGCCCTACCTGCAGTATATGGAAGTTCCCAGGCTAGGTCTAATCGGAGCTACAGCTGCTGGCCTATACCATAGCCACAGCTCATGGCAATGCCAGATCCTTAACCCACTGAACCAGGCCAGGGATTGAACCTGCAACCTCATTGTTCCTAGTTGGATTCATTTCCTCTATGCCATGATGGGAGCTCCAAATTTGAAGAGATTTCTTAGAAAATAGAACAAAAAGGCAAAGAAATGAAAAATATGAAGTCTGATTTCAAAAATGGAGAATTGAGGAGTTCCTATTGTGGCTCAGCAGGTTAAGAACCTAACTAGTACCCATGAGGATGTGTGTTTGATCCCTGGCCTCACTCAGTGGGTTAATGATCTGGCATTGCCACAAGCTGTGGCATAGGTTGTGGATGTGGCTCATGTCTGGCATGGCTGTGGCATAGGCTGGCAGTTGCAGCTCCTTTTTGCAGCTTGGAAACTTCCATATGCCACAGGTACACCCCTAAAAAGAAAAAAAAAATGGAGACTTAGAGAGTCTCCAGATGGCAGAGTGAAAAAACCCTGAGCTCACCTCCTCCTGCAGAGATACCTCCTCCCACAGAGACACCAGAATTACAGTATTTACAAACTAATCATATATGTGAAAAATCTGAGGACTAGCAGAAAAGATTTTCTACAACTAAAGCTATAGAGCTATAGAACCACAAGACAGTTAGGAGGAACAGAGATACAGTAGAGTCAGGAATTGCACCATTGGGTAGGTGACCCAGAAACTAGAACAAAGCATCCAAGCCCCACGTTGAGCTCCCCAGCCCAGGGGTCTTGGATCAAGAAGACAAGCCCTTAAAAGTCTGGTTTTGAAGGCCAGCTAGGCTTGCGTACAGGAGAGCCAGAGGCTCTAGGACTTAAAGGGCACAGCCAAAATCTCACAGGTTCTGAGTCCCAGTGCACAGGGAGTAATTTGAAAAAAGCCTGGGTCAGGCCCACTAGCTGATCTTGGAGACTCTCCAGGAGAGGCAGGAGGCAACTAGGACTCCTTCTGGGGACACAGACACTAATGGCAACCATTTTCAGGAGCTCATTTTACCACGAGGACACTGGTCTTGATAGGAGCCATTTTGGAGTTGTCTGTCTAGCCTATTAGCACTGGGAGTCTTCCAGCCCACCAGAAGGCCAGTACCAACCCTGGACCCCTTTGGCCCTGCAGCCATTTGCCCTGGAAACAGGCTATATGCACCAGTAGGCTAGAACCTGCCCCAGGCTCTGGAACTAGCTCACTCAGGACACAGCTTTGCAAACAGTTAGGCAGGCACAAAGCCTGGGGCCCCTGAGCCACACAGCCAGCCACTTCAGGACTGGGCTGTGCTTCCCAGCCAGCCAGCAACTGCTGCATGAGCCATGGCTTGACAGTCAGCCAGTCCAGGGGCCAGCCTCACTTATCAGGGCATCTGAAGTAGTCCATCTTGCCATAAGAGAAAGGCCCACTCAGCCCACATGTGGGCTGTCCTAGAGCATATAGCTCTGGTGACCATAGAGGAGTGAAGTGTTGAGCCTCATATATTGTCTTCTACATAAGGCTACTCCTCCAAAATCAGAAGATGGAACTGACTTCCATAATACATAGAAATAAATAAGGAGTATTAGACAAAATAAAGAGCCAGAGGAATATACTCCAAGTGAAGGAACAAGACAAAACCTCAGAAAAAGAACTGAAGGAAGTGGAGATAAGCCATCTATTTGATAAAGGGTTCAAGGTAATGATCATAAAAATGCTCAACCAACTTGGAAGAAGAATGGATGAATAGTCTTAAAATTTTTGCAAAGATTTGGAAAATATAAAGAAGAGCCAAACACTGCCAAATCAGTGAACCGGAAGACAGAATAGTGGAAATTATCCAAGCTAAACAGAAAAAAGAATTTTTAAAAAATGAGGACAGTGTTTAAGAGACCTCAGTGACAATACCAAGAGTGTTAACATTTATCTTATAGAGACTCAGGATAGGAGAGAGAGAAGGGGAAGAAAGCATATTTGAAGAAATAATAGCTGAAAACTTCCCTAACTTGGAGAGAAAATAGATGTAAAGGGAATACCCAGCATAAAAGTAAAAAATAATCCCTGGTAACATAAGTGTATCAGACTTTCAGAGCAGCCAGTCTACATAGAATAAGGACAGAGGGATCCAAAAGGGAATCTTTAAGGACAACAAAGATGTAGCTAAAATCATAAATTATCTAATACATATGGGTATTTTTAGAGATCTATAATTCTTTCAAGAATTTGAGGAATTAATTGTGATAGAATTTCACAACCACAATGAAGTGTGTTCAGGGGTAATTACTAGAATTAAGCCATACCCCTTGTGGAACAAGCGGTGGATGTGAAGTCTAGAGCTAGAGAATTAAGCCACTAACTAACTCTCTCAGAACCCTGGTTCCGGTGGACCAGTTGGAGCTTATAGGAAAGTCTGAGAAGTGAGGTATATCTAGCCATATCTAGCCATATGAAGCCATTGAGGTATATCTAGCCAATGAAGTAGAAAAAGAAACTCTAGCTGTGTGACTCCTGATGGACACCCAGTTTCTTGTTCTAGATTCTTAAGAAGCCAGTCTGTTTCCTGCCCTTTAATTCCATAGGTACCCTGGTGTCTGTATAGTATATTGCACTCTAGCAACATCCATGCTAGAGTGATCAATTATTTCAATATTCCTGGAACTGTCCCAGTTTTAGCACAAAAAGCCCTGTATCCTGGGAAACCCTTCACTCCCAGACAAACTGGAACTCATAGTTACCCTAACTTCTGCATAGTTTCTCTTAAGCTAATGTGATGTGAGTTTTGGAAAATGTCAACCAGGAAAGATTTAATTGAAGCAGACACTTTAAGCCACATGCAACTGGTGAATGTCTATTGTATCAAAAACCTGGGTTATACACCTTACCTTCTGCTTTGTTCTGCTACTTAGAACTCAGGACATGTTGTAGCAGTGGGCAGGAGAGTCTCCATTAGCAGAGATGAGTTACTGGTAAGTAAATACATCAGTTCAGATTGAGATGATCCATGTTGAAAGGAATTATTCTCCAAGGGCTAATCATTGAGTATGTTGTAATTTTCAGTTTCTTCTCTGTTCTGACATTAAGTCACAGAGTTGTTTTAGGAGTGCAAATTTTATCAAGTAATGAACTGTGCTGAAAAAATGTTCTCTTTCCTTTCGCACATCTGCAATAAAGTAGATGTTTTGCTCTTAATCTTTACCAGGGAAGCTTTGTTTTGTAAATTGGTGTGTTTTCCTCAAAATCATTTGAGTATCAGTATTTACAGCTACTTTAGTTTAATAACTCTAGGATCTGCAGGGGAGGCCAATGAATGCAAGAGAGGTCAAGGCCATAAAGAAGCTGATAAGATGATTAGAAATGACAACAGCATCAGCCTGAGCAGGAGCAGGGGCAGATAGACCACCCAGAGAGGCTGCCTCTCAGCGGTGGCTCCCCAGCCACACCCAGGTTGAGAAAAGGAATGTTGACAGCCTTGTTAAGAGGTACAACTCTCACCAATAAATAGACTGTCATCAGCTTTGCAGATGGGCTCAGAAAAGCCTCTTAGTGTATAAAGCACAACACTGGCCCTGGAAGGTCCTAGATTTCTGCATCTTTATTACAATGGTAAGTAAAAGAAGAGCTGTGGGGGCCTGAAAAAATATTATCAAGCATAGATATCTTGTACCCATATAGCTGTTTCCTGAACAGCTTGTTTGTCCCTCTTAACAGACTCTTTGGGAGGCAGTGGAGTTACAATTATTCTACTTTGTTGATCAGAAATCAAGAGATCTCTGTGGTCTTGCTTGCCTGGATGAATGCCACTGAGTTATTATTATTAGCTAATATTTTTAAAGCGATTAGGTTAGGCACTGTGGGTTAAGCACTTTAAGTGGGCTACCATGTTTACTTTCACAGAACCACTTTGATGATATTGAAACCGAGTACAACCCTGCAGGGATCCTGGGTGCAAAAGCCTTTCTGTGTCCCCCAATTCTTGTTCTTAGGAAGTAGGCTTCATTCAGCCTCCATGACCTTCCCTGAGTTACTAGGGAGAGGCTCAGACAGTTGCTGATCAGGAAATGGAGGAAATTCAAAGACAAGGGAAGAACAGTCAAGGAGAGCTTAGAGTCTTTCTTGTCCTGCTCCCCGGCTTAATTGCACCCTAAACACAATCACCCTTAAGCAAAAGATTGGGCACCCTGAGCGCAACTGCCTGTGGGTTAAGGATTATTAGCACGTGATTTTTTCAGGAACTTTCCTAGTTTGTTCTAATCTCTGATCAATATGCCCTTTCACAAGTACTATTATTTTGGGCAATAACCCAGAAGGACCACCATCATGATCAGGCCGAGATCCCCTGACTCCAGCTTTGATGACTAAGATTCCTCCAAAGAAAGAAGAATGCAGGTTTGTCCCAATCCTGATTCCTATATGAGAACCTGTTTTTCTCCTTTTTACTATAAAGCTTCCTTGCAATTCTTTCTAATGGGGGCACAGTCTTTAGGCATTAAATGCCTGTTTTGGCCCCCTTTGCCTTGTGAAGCAATAAAGCTATTTTTTTCCTCCTTTACTCAAAACTCTCTCTGCATTTCAATTCAGTACCAGCTGACAGAGGCCAAATTTCAGCAACAATACTGTTCCCAGTTTAGAGATGAGAGGACTTGGGCCCAGAGGGGTTATAACTACTTGTACAAGAAGAGTCGGAATCAAGCCCAGAATCAAGGGTCTAAAATCTATGGTTTTCATGTAATCTTGACCCTGTGATATAAATCAATACTTTTGAATGCCCATTGCTTGAATTATTTTACTTAAAATTTTTTTGGTGTCAGTCTAACTGCGGTTAGATTGTCGTTTTATGAGCTCGTACTAATTATTTCAACATTTATTGAACTTAATAAATCCAGAAAACATTATAAGTTTAAGAAAATATTAGTTTAAAAAGTGACATTTTCTGTATTATCATGGTTCTATTTGCTTTTCTTCAATTTTTTTTTTTTTTTGGTAATCAGTTATGCAAGGATGCTGTTTATGTTCCTACATGTGGTCTCCCATATGTGAAGAAGCCTAGGGCTTAAACAACTATGGAGAGGAGGTTTTGAGTTTAGGAGAACTCCATTAAAGAGGCAAAAGACAATAGAAGAAAGGACTTGTCAGAGTGAAATGATTGGTGTTTGGGAAAACACTCATCTCTCATTGGTCACAGTTCTCTGTAGCAGCAACCTACTCTCTCTTGACTTCTCTCAGCCTCCTCACTCACTCTTGCCCAGGTTTCCTGAGTTTAGTAGAAGAAACTGAAAATGTCCAGTTCAGTCTCTTCTGCATTTTGGTTTGGGATCTTGTTGCCTGCTGAGAGGGGGTCATTGAGTCTGCTTTTTCCAAAATATACTTAGCTGGTGGAGCAGGTCTGCTCCTGGGTGGGGAGATCTGCCAGTGCCCTGCTTCACCAGTGACTGGTTGGTAAGTCTGCATATTCAGGGAGGAAAGGTAACAGCCCATTATGGCTATCACTGATACTCTCTGATGAGTTCTTACAATTAAAATGCTGTTATTTCAGTCTCTCCTTCCTGATTCTTTCTCTTAATTTTGTCAAAACTTGGGAAAGTAAAAGATTTATTGCCCTCTTAAATTAGCAGAGAAGATTCCATAGACCTCTATCTTCTCTGGATCTAGTAATGACATATCATAATTGCCTGTCAACTGTTAATTTCTTCACTAGAGAGACCAAACTATTGATCGTCGGTACCTGATGTGACTATATAGCAAGTCCTTAAAAGGTGCCCAATAAATATTTGTTGACTTAATAAAAAAGGATGTATAAACTTCAGTTTTTCTCATTTGTAACACAAAGAGGCTGGATTGATTTGTCAAGATCCAACTAAAACAGGAGGAAGGAGACAGGACACAACTTTTAAAGAATGATATAGGCTTTGAGGATACAACAAAAAATGGTTAGAACCAAGTAGGTCTAAGACTGTGGTAAATTTGACTTCAAGGAGGACCTTTGTAATACATTAGTAGCTAAATGACATGTCCACAGGTGCTATGAGAGTTCCAAGGCCAACCATAAAAGGACAAACGTGGGTGGTGACCAAATTCCTGAAATCCCTGCCTCCCTCCTAAAATAGTTAGAATAATCCTCCCACTCACTAGCCTATGAAATCACCTAGCCCATTAGAAACTTACCACCCCATATTTCAGGGCCTCTCATCTTGTGAGACAGCCCACACTCTATCTCTCAATAAATCTATTTCCTTTTCCATCTGCAGATGAATGGATTAAGAATATGTGGTACATATATACAATGGAATACTACTTAGCAAAGAACAAAATAATGCTATTTGCATCAACATGGATGCAACTAGAGATTCTCGTACTAAGTGAAGTCAGGAAGAGAAAGACATTGTATGATATCACTTATATATGGAATCTAAAAAATGGTGCAAATGAGGCTATCTACAAAGGAGAAACAGGCTCACGGACATAGAAAAAAAACATGTGGTTGCCAAGGGGGAGGTGGGAGGGAGTGGGATGGTTGGTGCGTTTGGGGTTAGTAGATGAAAATTATTACATTTAGAATGGATAAGCAAGGAGGTCCTACTGTATAGCACAGAAAACTATATCCAGTGTCTTGGGATAGAACATGATGGAAGATAATATGAGAAAAAGAATGTGTATATATATATGTATGACTGGGTCATTTTGCTGTATAGCTGAAATTGGCACAGCATTAAACTAACTATACTTTAAAAAAATAAATCTAATTCTTACCTATCACTTTGCCTCTTACTGAATTCCTTCTGCACTGAGACATAAAGAACTTGAACTTCAATAAGTCCTGAGACCAGGCATGTGATTTTATTAAAAAAAAATAGTGAGTTCAAGTCCCAGTCTGGGCTTTGGTCAGCTTTGAGTCCTAACCTATGAGTTTTAAGTCACAATCTGAGTTGTGACATTTCACAACTAGGATCATCCTGAGATTCTAGAAATGATACGTATGGTTTAAAAAATTCAGGAAGAGCTTTCACTTCAGTCCAAATAGAGTGACAGGGACTGAATTAACATGTCTACCTTAAACAAAATGAAGACTGGTCATTGTATAAGAAAGAAAAATTTTCATATTGGACAGCTGGTGGCAACTGTGGTCCCTAAGAAAAGAGAAACAGACAAAGTGAGCCCTATGATTGAACCAGCTTACAGGCTGCAGGGTAGAGATAGTGTATTAGGGTTCCCTAGAGAAACAAAACTGACAGTATGTGCATGTATATAGTAAGGGATGTATAATAAGGAATTGGCTCCTGCAATTATTGGAGGCTGTCAAGTCTATAGTGGTGTGGCTGGCAGGATAGAGACCCAGGAGAGCAATGTTCCAATTCCAGTATAGAGGCTGTGTACTGGTGACTCAAGACAGATGAGGTCTAAAAGCAATCTTCTAGAGATTTCTCTCTTTCTCTGGAGGCTGGTCGTTTTGCTGTAGTCAATCATTCACCTGATTAGGTAAGGCTCAGCACAATATGGAGGGCTATCTGTCTTTCTCAAAGTTCACTAATTAAATGTTAATCTTAGCCCCAAACACCCTCCAAGTTGATATATTAAAATCAACCATCACAGATGGGGAACCCAAGCATATCCTGTTCAGTTGATGAGAGAGACAGTCAAATTTATAAAGACAAAAGCAGCTAAAATCTGTGGAGATTGAATATTGGAGTGGAGAGAGTTGCACAGAGAGAAAGTTACTGAAATGTGCTAGTAGGACTTTTCTATTCTTTTGCTAAATACCAATCTGAACTTGTATGCAAGTGCCTGATGCCAGGAAAAGTACCACCAGAAAAAAAGTAGGCAGAACAATTCCCAGTGTTCACACAGGGCTGGAACTAGTTTGCTCTCATCAGCCAGAGGGGAAAAAAATCTTAAAATATAGGGAAAACCAAGTAGAATTCTCAGAAGTATAATGCCTTGTGGGGTAAGAGGCATTCTAGGCTAAAGGCTGATTTGGACAAATCTAATAAGAAGCTGGAAAGAGTCCAACACCAAAAACATAACTTTGTGCTGGGGTGGGGGCATACACAGCACTATTTAAAGATGTAAAACAATGTCCAGCAACCAAAGCAAATATTGCTCTTGATATATATCAAACAGGCATGAAGAGAAATAAGAGCACATGACTAGTAACAAGGAGAAAAATCAATCAATAGAAAGACTCAAGATGATATATCTATCAAAGTATTTGTAGACAAGAACATTAAAATAATCTTTATAAACCTGTTCAAGAAGGTAGAGGAAAGCATGATCATGATGAGAAGAGAGCTGGACCCACATGAGTTAGGGCTAGATGAAGAGTTATTAAACTTAATCCCAAAGCCATGATTAAGAAAAAGAGAAAAATTTGATAAATTGGAACTTATCAAAATTTAAAACTTTTCTCTGTGAAAGGGGCTCTTAATAAGATAAAAAGACAGCTATAAATTAGGATAAATATTTTTGGATTGTATAACTGATAAAGGGCTTGTATCTATAACATATAAAGACATCTCTGAGCTCAATAATAAGAAAAAAAACCCAATCCAATCAGAAAATGTGCAAAATACATGAAGATATATTTATCTGAAGAGGATATAAAGATGGTAGATGTTAGCCATTAGCCATTGAGAAAATGCAAACTAAATCCACAATGAAATATTACTATATAACTGTCAGAAAGGCTATTTTTTTTTTAAATTACTGATAGTACCAAATGCTGACAAGGGTGTAGAGAAATAGATCACTCATACATTGCTGGTGGCTACATAAAAAGTGGTGCAGACATTCTGGAAAACACTTTGGTAGTTTCTGTTAAAGAAAGCTAAGCATGCATTTATATGCCTCAGCAATGGCACTCCTGGGCATTTATCTCAGAGAATTAAGAACTTATGTTCACACATCAATGTGTACATGAATGTTCAAAACAGCTTTATTTGTAAGAGCTGGAAACTGGAAACAGTAAATATGTCCTTCAACTGATCCCTGGTTAAACAAACTTCTAGATCCACACCTTTGGATATTACTCAGCAACAAAAAGGAACAAATTATTATTATTATTATTATTATTATTATTATTATTATTATTGTTGTTGTTGTCCTTTTGCCATTTCTTGGGCCATTCCTGTGGCATATGGAGGTTCCCAGGCTAGGGGTCTAATCAGAGCTGTAGCTGCCAGCCTACACCAGAGCCACAACAACGTGGGATCCGAGCTGTGTCTGCAACCTACACCACAGCTCACGGCAACGCTGGATCATTAACCCACTGAGCAAGGGCAGGGATCAAACCCACAACCTCATGGTTCCTAGTCAGATTCGTTAACCACTGTGCCACGATGGGAATTCCCCAAATTATTATTATTAATATTATTATTATTTTTGCTTTTTAGGGCCACACCCAGGGCATATGCATGTCCCCAGGTTAGGGGTGGAATGGGAGCTAGAGCTGCTAGCCGGAGCCACAGCCACAGCCACAGCAACACAGGATTTAAGCCACGTCTGTGACCTACACTGTAGCTCATGGCCACGTGGATACTTAACCCACCTAGCGAGGCCAGAGATTGCATCTACAACCTCATGGTTTTCCACTGCTCCACAATGGGAACTCCAGGAACAAATTATTGATACACACAACTATTTGGATGGATCCCTATGGATTATGCTGATTGGAAAAACATCTCAGAAGTTTACCTTTTTAAAAATTCCATATACATGGATATAGTTTTTTGAAATGACAAAATTATAGACATGGAGAACAGATCAGTGGTTGCTAGGGATCAGGGAAGGGGTGGGGAGGGAAGTCAGTGTGGCTGTAAAAATGTAGCAAAGTCTCACTGGGACTGAACTGCCTTGTGTGGGTACATTCTACACGTGATGCAATTGTATGGAACTAATTACACAAGTACACACACTGTGTATATATAAAACTGGTGAAATTTAAGTAAGATTGGTGGATTGCATCAATGTCAGTTTTCCCAGTTATGATATTATGTTATAGTTTTACAAAATGTTACCACTGGGGTGACTAGGTGAAGGAGACAGGGGATTTCTTTGTATTATTTCTTACAACTGCATGTGGATCTCAAAATACATTAAGAAGAAGGTTAATGAAAATAAAAAGACTCAAATGCAACTTTCAACAAGTAAGTGTTGAGAATCACTGCTACAAGGAAAATTAAAGGACATTCTTTAGGAAGTAAAATTATACTACATAGACATTTGGATCTAAGCATAAGAATGAATTGTGTCAGAAATTGTAAATATGTGGATAAACATAACATTTTGTTCTCCATTCTCAATTTTTAATTTTTAAGATATGCATTGATTAATTAATTTAAAAATAGTAAAAATAAAAGCATAGCATTAATGTAAGTAAAGTTTTTATGATAAAATAACATTTTCCAAAATGTAAAATATTGAATGAGGGACATTGTTTTATATCTTTATAAAATTTTCATATTTAATTTTTAAAAAATAAAATTTGAATAGTTAAAGCAAAAGTAATAATAATATATTATTGAATTAATAGCATATATAGAAGTAAAAAGTATGCCAACAATAGTACAAAGGCCAGGACAGGGATATAAAAGCACAGCTTTGGGAGATCCTTAGATTCTGAATGAAAGGGTGTAATATTATTCAGAATTAGATTCTGATATATTAAAGATGTATATTTTAAATCTTGTTGCTACCACCAAAACCAAACAAATAAATGAAAAGTTATAGCTAATAATGGCCATTCTGACTGGTATGAGGTGGTATCTTGCAGTAGTTTAGATTTTCATTTCTCTAATAATCAGTGATGTTGAGCATTTTTTTCATGTGCTTGTTGGCCATCTGTGTATCTTCCTTGGAGAAGTGTCTATTCATGTCTTTTGCCCATTTTTCAACTGGGTTGTTGGCTTTTTTGCTATTGAGTTGTGTAAGTTGCTTGTATATGCTAGAGATTAAGCCCTTGTCTGTTGCATCATTTGAAAGTATTTTCTCTCATTCTGTAAGTTGTCTTTTTGGTTTCGTTTTAGTTTCCTTTGCTGTGCAAAGTCTTGTCAGTTTTATTAGGTCCCACTGGTTTATTTTTGCTTTTACTTTTGTTGCTTTGAAGACTGACCTGAGAAAAACATTTGTAAGGTGGACGTCAGAGAATGTTTTGCCTATGTTCTCTTCCAGGAGTTTGATAGTGTCTTGTCTTATATTGAAGTCTTTGAGCCATTTTGAGTTTACTTTTGTGCATGGTGTGAAGGTTTGTTCTAGTTTCATTGATTTGCATGCAGCTGCCTAGGTTTCCCAGCAATACTTGCTGAAAAGACTGTCTATTTCCCATTTTATGTTCTTGCCTCCTTTGTTGAAGATTGTTTGACCGTAGGAGTCTGGGTTTATTTCTGGGTTCTCTATTCTGTTCCACTGGGCTGGCTGCCTGTTTTGGTACCAGTACCACACTGTCTTGATGACTGTGGCTTCGTAATATTGCCTGAAGTCTGGGAGAATTATGCCTCCTGCTTGGTTTTTGTTCCTCAGGATTGCTTTGGCAATTATATGGAACCAATTTTGTGGTTCCATATAAATTTTTGGATTGTTTGTTCTAGATCTGTGAAAAATGTCATGGGTAATTTGATAGGAATTGCATTGAATCTGGAGATTGCTTTGGGTGGTATGGCCATTTTTACAATATTAATTTTTTCATCCCAGGAGCAAAAAATTTTTCCATTTCTTTACATCTTTAATTTCCTTGATTAATGTTTTATAGTTCTCAGCATATGTGTCTTTCACTTCCTTGGTCAGGTGTATTCCCAGGTATTTGATTTTTTGTGGGGCAATTTAAAAATTTTTGAATTCCTTTTATAATATTTCATTGTTAGTATGCAGAAATGCAACTGATTTCTGAATGTTAATCTTATATCCTGCTACTTTGCTGAATTTATGGATCAGTTCAAGCAGTTTTTGGGTTGAGTCCTTAGGGTTTTCTATATATAGTGTCATGTCATCTGCATATAGTGACAGTTTTACCTCTTCTCCTCCTATTTGGATGCCTTTTCTTTCTTTCGTTTGTCTGATTGCCATGGCTAGAACTTCTAATACTATGTTGAATAACAGTGGTGAGAGTGGATATCCTTGTCTTGTTCCAGATTTTAGTGGGAAGACTTTCAGCTTTTCTCCATTGAGTATTATATTTGCTGTGGGTTTGTCATAAATGGCTTTAATTATGTTAAGGTATGTTCCCTCTATACCCACTTTGGTAAGAGTTTTGATCATGAATGGATGTTGGACATTGTCAAATGCTTTTTCTGCATCTATTGAGATGATCATGTGATTTTTGACTTTTGTTAATGTGATCTATGACGTTGATTGATTTGCATATGTTGAACCATCCTTGTACACCTGGGATGAATTGCACCTGATCGTGGTGTATGATCTTTTTTATATGTTGTTGGATTAGGTTGGCTAAAATTTTGTTGAGCATTTTTGCGTCTATATTAATCAAATATATTGGCCGATAGTTTTCTTTTTTGGTGGTATCTTTGGTTTTGGAATTAGGGTGATCGTGGCATCATAGAATGTCTTTGGGAGTATTCCTTCTTCTTCAACCTTTTGAAATAGTTTAAGGAAGATGGGTATAATTTCCTCTTTGTGTGTTTGGTAGATTTTGCTTGTGAAGCCATCTGGTCCTGGACTTTTATTTATAGGGAGTCATTTTGTGACATATTCAATTTCATCACTAGTGATTGGTCTGTTCAGTTGATCTATTTCTTCTTGATTCAGTTTTGGCAGGCTGTAAGTATCTAGAAAGTTGTCCATTTCTTCTAGCTTGTCAAATTTGTTAGCATACAATTGTTCATAGTATTCTCTCATGTTTTTTTTTTTTTGTATTTCTGTACTGTTTGTTGTGACTTCTCCTTTTTCATTTCTTATTTTGTTTATTTGGTTTTTTTTTCTCTCCTCTTCTTGGTGAGTCTGGCCAGAGGTTTGTCAATTTTGTTTACCTTTTCAAAGAACCAGTTCTTGGTTTTATTTATTTTTTCTATTATTTTTTAATCTCTTTTTTATTGATTTCATCTCTGATCTTTATGATTTCCTTCCTCCTGCTGACTTTAGGTTTTGTTTGTTCTTCTTTTTCTGATTCATTAAGGTGGTGGGTTAAGTTGTCAGTGGGAGATTTTTCTTCTTTTTTGAGGAAAGACTGTATTGCCATGGATTCCCCTCTGAGCACTGCTTTTGTGGCACTGATTTTGTGGTTGTGTCTTCATTATCATTTGTCCCAAGGTATTTTTTAATTTCCTTCTTGATTTCCCCATTGACCCATTGGTTTTTAGTGGCATGTTGTTTAGTCTCCATGTAGTAAGCTTTTTCTCATTTCTTTTCCTGTGGGTGATTTCTAATTTCATGCCATTGTGGTAAGAGAAGATATTTGAAATAAGTTCTACACTCTTAAATTTGTTGAGGTTAGCTTTGTGCCCCAGTGTGTGATTAATTCTTGAGAATGTTCCATGTGAACTTGAGAAGAATGTATATTTTTATTTTTCTTGGATGTAATGTCCTGATAATGTCAATTAAGTCTAACTTTTCTATTGTGTCCTTTAGGATCTCTGTTGCATTATTTATTTTCTATATCATTGATGTGAGTGAGGTGTTAAAGTCTCTACTATGATTGTATTCCCATCAATTTCTCCTTCTATGTCTGTTAGTATTTGTTGGAGGTATCTAGGTGCTCCTATATTAGGGCCATATATATTGATGATTGTAATATCCTCTTCTTGACTGGATCCTTTAACCATTAAATAGTGTTCATCTTTGTCATTCCTTATGGCCTTCATTTTAAAGTCTATTTTGCCTGATATGAGTTTTGCAACTCCTGTTTTCCTGTCTTGTCCATTGGCATGAAATATCAAATGCTGGAGGAGTGTGGAGAAAAGGGAGCCCTCCTGCACTGTTGGTGGGAATGTAAGCTGGTACAATCACTGTGGAGAACAGTAAGGAGGTACCTTAGAAAACTATACATAGAACTACTATATGACCCGGCAATCCCACTCTTGGGCATATATCCAGACAAAACTTTCCTTGAAAAAGACACATGCACTTGCATGTTCATTGCAGCACTATTCACAATAGCCAAGACATGGAAACAACCCAAATGTCCATCGAGAGATGATTGGATTAGGAAGATGTCCTGTATATATACACAATGGAATACTACTCAGCCGTAAAAAAGAACAAAAGAATGCCATTTGTAGCAACATGGATGGAACTAGATACTCTCATACTGAGTGAAGTAAGTCAGTAAGAGAAAGACAAATGCCATATGGTATCACATATCTGGAATCTAATATATGGCACAAATGAAGATTTCCACAGAAAAGTAAATCATGGACTTGGAGAACACACTTATGGTTGCCAAGGGGGAGGGGGAGGGAGTGGGATGGATGGGGTGCTTGTGGTTAACAGATACAGACTATCGCCTTTGATATGGATTAGCAATGAGATCCTGCTGTGTAGCACTGGAAACCATTTCTAGTCACTTATGATGGAGCATGATAACATGAGAAAAAAGAATGCCTACATGTATGTGTAACTGGGTCACCATTCTGTACAGCGGAAAATTGACAGAACACTGTAAGCCAGCTATAATGGAAAAAATATAAATCATAAAAAAGTTATAGCCAATAAACCTTTGCAGAAGGTAAAGTAGAATCTTTAAAATAATTAAATCCAGAAGAATGCAATGAATTAGGCAAAAGAAAACAAAGAGCAAAAATGAAGCAAAGAGAAAACCAATTGCTAGACTGTGGATTTAGACCCAACTTTATTAATAATTAAATGATATAAATTATTCAAACACTATACTTAAAAGTAAAGATTGTTGGATTGGATAAAAAAGAAAGAACTGTGTGCTGTTTGTAAGAAATACCCTTTGACTAGAAAGTCACAGGGAGACTAAACATGGAAGACATCTCAGTCAACTAAAGCAAAAATATCTTGAATGACTATATTAATGAATGCAAAGGAGATTTCAGAAGAAAGTATATTATCAGAAATGAACAGGGACATTTCACAATGATACTGGCCAGATTTATCACATACAGACATAAATCTAAATATATATGTGGTTAATTATGTCAAAATGCATGAAGCAAAAACTGACAGAACTGAAAGTAGAATAGACAAATTCACATTAATTGTTGGATATTTTAACACTCTTCTCTCAGTAATTGATAGAACAAGAAGCCAGAAAAATCACAATATTAGAATAATATCAAACAATACATGATACAAATGCTGCAGTAGAAAATATTGTTTACAAATACATATGGACCATATTTTAAATAACAAGACAAATCATAATAAATTTGAGATGAGAAGAGACTATGGTAGACATAAACTATAAAATCAATAATAGAGAGATATATGGGAAATTCCCAATGAAAAAAAATCTTTTTTTATCTTTTTAGGGCTGAATGCACAGTATATGGAAGTTCCTAGGCTAGAGGTTGAATTTTCAGCTGCCAGCCTATGCCACAGACACTGTAATGCCAGGTCTGAGCCATGTCTGTGACCTAAAAGACAGCTCATGGCAATGCTGGATCCATAATCCACTGAGCAAGGCCAGGGATCAAACCTGCATTCTCATGGATACTAATTGGGTTCATTACTGCTGAGCCACAAAGGGAATTCCACAATCAAATTTTACTGATGCACCTAAAGCAGTGCTTACAGGGAAATATATACATTAAATGCTTATAGTAGAAAAGAAGAAACTCGTCTCAAATCAATGATCTAAGTCTTCACTTTATGGAGCCAGAAAAAAAGAAGAGCAAGTAAAACCCACAATCAACATAAGGGATGAAATAGTAAGAGCAGAAATCAATAAAATTGAAAACAGAAAAAAAAACTCAATAAACCAATAGCTGGTTACTTGTAAAAGTTAAATAAAATTGAAAAGTCTATAGCCAGACTGAAGAAAAAGAAAAAGGAGAGAGAAGACACAAATCACTAATATTAAGAATGAGAGGAGTTCCCATCATAGTGCAGCAGAAATGAATCCGACTAGGAACCATGAGGTTGTGGGTTCGATCCCTGGCCTTGCTCAGTGGGTTAAGGATCTGGCATTGCCTGAGCTGTGGTGTAGGTTGCAGACACAGCTTGTATCTGGTGTTGCTGTGGCTCTGGCATAGGCTGGCAGCTACAGCTCTGATTTGACCCCTAGCCTAGAAACCTCTATATGCTGTGTGTGTGGCCCTAAAAGGAAAAAAAGACAAAAAACAAAACAAAACAAAACAAAACAAAACAAAAAAAGACAAAAAAAAACAAAAAAACTGAGAGACCCCAAGGACTTACAGACATTAAAAGGATAATAAGGAAATGATATGAATTGTTTCTCAACCTCCACACTTAATATTTAGGGTCAGATGTTTTACAACATTCCTGGCCTCTAATTCCCAGATGCTAATATCTTTCTCTCTTCCTGTGACAACAAAAAACGTCTTCAGACTTTACCAAATATCCTCTGAAGGGCAAAGTTGTCCCTGGTTGAGAACCACTTACCTTTGCTATGGGAAATATTAATGTTAAGAGTAGAAGATGATTCTGAAATTCACAGATATCTATTATTAACATTTATTGCCATATTGCATCTGTTAAAAAGTGCTTTCAGCAGAAATTGATAGGAAACATGACTGATGGGAGCTTAAACACTTTATTTTTCTTATATGACAAGATGTCCAGAGGTGGTTTGTTTCAGTGTCAACCGTGTCAGTGCTCTAAGATGCCATCTCTGCCATTCTCTGATCCCTTTCTCATGGTCACAGGCATCACATCTGTGCCCAAAGGTGAAAGAAGGGGCCAGGAGCAAGACTGGCTGTATATGTCCCTTTATCAAGAAAAGCAAAAACTTCCCCATAAACTCCCCCAATCAAGCAGACATTCTCTGATCCCTCATTGGCTAGATCTGGGTTAAACAACTCTCCTTATACTCAAAGGAGGTTGGAAAGTTTAGTGTCTAACAAAGGGGAGCAGGATTCTTATGTTATGGGCTGAATTGTGTCCCCTCAAATTTGTACGTTGAAGCCCTAAACCTCCAGTAACTCTGGATGTGAAGTATTTTGGAGAGTAGCATTTCAAGAAGTAATTAATTTTCAATAAGGCCATGAGGATGGCCCTTGATCCAATCTGACTGCTACCCCTGTAAAAAAAGAATTTGGACACACAGAGAGAAAACAGAAGAAAGACTGTGTAGGGACAAAGAGAGAAGGTTGGCCATCTGCAACCCAAGGAGAAGAAGAAACCAAACCTGCTGACACTTTGACCTTGAACTTCCAGCCTCCAGAACTGTGCAAACATAAATTTCTATTGTTTATGCCACCCAGTCTGTAAGATTTTGTTACAGCAGCCCACGCCAATGAATACAGCTTGGCCAATGGTTTCTCAAAAAGAACAGTACTTTCTAGGAGAATCTTTGGAAATAGTGGAGAACATTTTAAATTATCCCAATGACTAGGGAACACTACTGACCTTTAGTGTATCATGGAAAGGGGAGCCAATATTATTACCACTAGCAGTATAGGCCTTTACAACTAAAAAACTCCCATCACTCTAATGACAGAATCTTTCCTTCTGAGATATGATGCTTAAAACCATCATGACCCACTGATTAAGATGGTGCACATGTCTGCCCCCAAACAAAATCAAGAATTTCACTAGCAAGCAAGAAAGAAATGGCTGTTGAGTAGAAATCAACAGTGTCTGTCATTCATTTCTTAATGTGGTGTGGTCATTCTTGATATTAGACAAAGGGCAATTAAAAATTTCAGAGAAATGGAGATAAATTACAAATGTTTCTCTCACTCAAGAGGTACTAGATTATAAACCGTTTAAAATATTCCTTTTAAAGGCAATCCATTTTTGAAAGATTGATTTCTTCACAAAATGAGTGACACATGATGTTTGACTTGCTCTTCAATCACAGAATTTGCCAAGGTCAAATGGAATGATGCAGTTTTCAAGCTTATAATTTCCTAACACAAGTAATTTGAAAAAGAAAATAGGTGGTGAAAGACATAACTTAATATTAGCTCTCTGAATAAAAAGTGAGAAAAATCAAGTGAAAATTTAATGAGTTTGAAAAGTAATAGTAATTAAATGTTCCTGAACTGAGATTTCACAACTTTTTAGGGAGCTTAACTTCTTTCTTTTTATTTATTACCAGTGAGTAAAATAAGGATTAAATATTATCTGATTCTATTTCAAAAGTTTAAGTAAAATAAAACTGAATGAATTACAAAGATTATAAAATCAGTCAAAGGTTAAGCTGGACAAAATACAATGTGACATTAGTGAAAGAGCAAAGCATTGATTGGCAAGTGGCGGCTTTCGCCAGAATTCTGCCTTCACAAAGGTTTCCCCTGATTAGTCTTATTTAAAAGCAGCATTTTACATACAATCTTATTTCAAAGTTCTCCTTTTTCTGTTCGATTCTCTTCTGACACAGACCTGCTTTTTCAAAAGCTCTTGCAAACTTTCTAACTTAATTTGAAACTAGAAGCCCTATAACTAAAGTTCTGACTTAGAAAGATGTTGATTTTTTTGAAAAATGGTGTGTTCAGGCGTTGCTGTCATGGCTGTGTTAACAACCCCGACTGTTATCCATGAGGATGTGGGTTCAATCCCTAGCCTTGCTCAGTGCATTAGTGATCTGGCGTTTCCATGAGCTGTGGTAGTAGGTCACAGATGTGGTTCTGATCCTGCATTGCTGTGGTTGTGGTGTAGGCTGTCAGCTGAAGCTCTAATTCAACCCCTAGCCTGAAAACTTCCATATGCCATGGGTTTGACCATAAAAAGAAAAAAAAGAAAAAAAAAAGGGTGTGTTCAAATAATCTACATGCAATGCCTTTGTTAATATAGTTAGGTTTAAATCCACCATCTTGCTTATTGTTTTCTCTTTGTTCCAGCTGTCTCTTGTTCCAAAATTTTTTCCTTCTCTTGGATTGGTTGGTTATTTCATATTATTTCATTTTTATCTTCATAATGGACTTATTGATATATATTAAAAATTCTTCAGTAATTACCCAAAGTCTTATAATATATATCTTTAAAAAACAAATTCAAATGAGGTATCGCCTCACACCACTAAGAATGGCCATCATTAGCAAGTCAACCAATAACAAACGCTGGAGAAGGTGTGGAGAAAAGGGAACCCTCCTGCACTGTTGGGAATGTAAATTGGTACATCCACTATGGAAAACAGTACAGAGGTGCTCAGAAAACTAAACATAGAACTACCATATGACACAGCAGTCCCACTTTTGGGCATATATCCAGACAAAACTTTCCTTGAAAAAGACACATGCACCCATATGTTCATTGCAGCACAATTCACAATAGCTAGGACATGGAAACAACCTAAATGTCTATCGACAGATGAATGGATTAAGATATGGTATGTATACACAATGGAATACTACTCAGCCAAAAAAAAAAAAGAATGAAATAATGCCATTTGCAGCAACATGAATGGAACCAGATATTCTCATACTAAGTGAAGTAAGTCATAAAGAAAAGGACAAATACCATATGATACAATATATATCTTGAATCTAATAAATGGCACAAATGAAACTTTCTACAGAAAAGAAACCCATGGACTTGGAGAACAAACTTGTGTTTGCCAGAGGGGAGGAGGAGGGAGTGGAATGGACAGGGAATCTGGGGTTAATAGACACAAACTCTTGCCTTTGGAATGGATAAGCAATGAGATTCTGCTGTATAACACTGGGAACTATATCTAGTCACTTACGATGGAGCATGATGGAGGATAATGTGAGAAAAAGAATGTATATATGTGTGACTGGGTCATTTTGCTGTATAGTAGAAAATTGACAGAATGGTGTAAACCAGGTATAATGGAAAAAATAAAAATAATTTAGAATGAATAAAAACTATACTGTTTCATAGAACCTTATAACACTGTTTCCAATTCCTCCTTTCCATCTTTTGTCATTCAATTATCACATAAAAATTTTACTTGTGCTACAAACTCATAATATATTACTACTAATTTGCTCTAGACAGTAAAATTATAATTTTTTGATGTACAGTTTTGATAGTTTTGACAAATGCAGTTATGGAACTACCAAATCAAGGTATAGAACAGTTCAGTCACCTCACCTTCTGCAATTTTCCCTGTGTCCTTTTACAATTAACTTCTTCATCTACCTTCAGCCCTCGGCAATACCAGTCTGATTTCTGTCCCTTAGGTTTTTCCCTTTTCCATAATGTCATAGAGGTTGAATCATAGACTCTGTAGCATTTTGCAGCTAGCTTCTTTCACTTACCATAATACATTTGGGGTTCATCCACTTTGGGACCTGTATTGATGGTTCATTCTTTAACTAAGTGGTATTCTATGGTATGACTCTATCAATAGTTTATTCACATTAGCACTGAGAAACATTAGGGTTGCTTCTTGTTTGGGGATATTATGAGTAAAGCTACCCTAGCCATTTATAAACAGAAATTTTTATAGGCTTAAGTTTTCATTTCACCTGAGTGTGATTCTTGGGTTTATGTTAAGTATATATTTAATTCTATATAAAGTTTCCAATATGTTCCTCAAAGTGGTTGCACCATTTTACATTTTCATTGGCAGTATCTAAGAATTTCAGTAACTTTATCTCCTCACCAGCACTTCATATTATTAGTTTTTTTTTCTTTTAGCTGCTTTAAAGGGCTGTCTTGTGGCTTTAATTTGCATTTTTTAAAGACTAATAAATATCCTCTATGTGCTTTTCATTGTCTTATTTTTTATTTTTTGCTTTTTAGGGCCATACCCATGGCATATGGAGGTTTCCAGGCTAGGGGTCCAATTGGAGCTGCAGCTGCTAGCCTACACCACAGCCATAGCAATCCAGGTCCTCAACCCACTGAGCGAGGCCAGAGATGGAACCTGTAACCTCATGGCTCCTAGTTGGATTCATTTCCACTGTACCACGATGGGAACTCCCTGTTTTATATTTTCTTTAGGGAAGTGTCTGTTAAATTTTTTTTGCCCATAGTTTCATTAAATTGTTAATTTTCTTATTGCCGATTTTGAAATTAAAAAAATATTCTGAATATAAAGCTTTATTGGATATATATTTTGCACATATATTCTTCCAATTTGTGGCTCATCTTTTCAATATCCTCACAATAACTTTCAAAAAGTAATAATTCTTTAATGTTGATGAAGTCCAATTTATAATTTTTTTCCTTTAAAAATCATACTTTCGGTGTTTCATCTCAGAACATTTTGCCCAACCTAAGGATACAAAAATAGTCTTCCCCCAATTCTACAGTTTTACATTTAGGTCTACAATTCATTCCAAGTTAATTTTTCTGTAAGTTTTATTTTTTAATTTTATTTTATATATGTATATGTACATATATATGCATATATTTGCTTTTATATATATTTATTAATTATTAAATGCATTTTATTACATTTATAGTTGTACAATGATCATCAAAACCCAATTTTATAGCATTTCCATCCCAAACCCCCAGTGCATCCCCTCACCCACTGACTTGTCTCATTTGGGAAACATAAGTTTTTCAAAATCTGTGAGTCAGTATCTCTTCTGCAAAGAAGTTCATTGTGTCCATTTTTTAGGTTCCACATGTAAGTGATAGCATATGATGTTGGTGTCTCACTGACCAACTTCACTTAGCATGATAATTTCTATGTCCATCCATGTTGCTGCAAATGCTGTTATTTCTTTCCTTCTAATGGCTAAGCAATATTCCACTGTGTATATGTACCACATATTCTTTAGCCACTCCTCTGTCGATGGACATTTAGGTTGTTTCCATGTCTTGGCTATTGTAAATAGTGCTTCAGTGAACATTGGAGTACACGTATGTTTTTGAGTCATGGTGTTCTCCGTATAGATGTCCAGGAGTGGGATTGCTGGATCAAATAGTAATTCTATTTTTAGGTTTCTGAGGAATCTCCATACTGTTTTCCACAGTGGTTGCACCAATTTACATTCCCACCAAAAGTGTAATGGGGTTCCCTTTTCTCTACACCCTCTGCAGCATTTATTGTTTGTAGACTTTTTGATGATGGCCATTCTGGCTGGTGTAATGTGGTACCTCATATTGGTTTTGATTTGCATTTCTCTAGTAATTAGTAATGTTGAATATCTTTCATGTGTTTTGGGGTCCTATGTATGTCTTCTTTGGAGAATTGTCTGTTTAGATATTCTGCCCATTTTTTGATGGTGTTGTTTGTTTTTTAGGTATTGAGCTGCAGAAGGTGTTTATAAATTTGGAGATTAATCCCTTGTCAGTTGCTTCAATTTGCAGATATTTCTCCCATTCTGTGGGTTGTCTTTTTGTTTGGTTTAGTGTTTCCTTTGCTGTGCAGAAACTTTTAAGTTTAATTAAGTCCCATTTGTTTATTTTTGTTTTCATTGTCATTACTCTAAGAGGTAGATCTGAGAAGATGTTGCTGTGGTTTATGTAAAAAAGTTTTTGGCCTATGTTTTCCTCCAAGAGTTTTATAGTATCTGGTCTTATATTTAGGTTTTTAATCCATTTTTTAGTTAATTTTTGTGTATGGTGTTAGGAAGTGATCTAGTTTCATTCTTTTACATGTGGCCATCTAGCACCACTTATTGAATAGGCTGTCTTTTCTCCATTGTATATTCTTGCCTCCTTTGTCATAGATTAGTTGACTGTAGGTGCATGGGTTTAATTCTGGGCTTTCTATCCTGTATATTTGCTTTTCAGGGTCATACCTGTTGCACATGGAAGATTCCAGGCTAGGGGTTGAATTGGAGCTGTAGTTGCCAGCCTATGCCACAGCCACAACAATGTGAGATCTGAGTTGCGACTGCGACCTACACCACAGCTCATGGCAACACCATATCCTTAACCCACTGAGAAAGGCCATGGACTGAACTCAAGTATTCATGGACAGTCGTTGGGTTCATTAGTGCCAAATCACAACAGGAACTCCATCTATAAATTTTAGATTTAAGCTTTAGGTTGAAATGGATTGTTTTGTGTATGAACATTCAGTTGTTCAGCACCAATTGTTGAAAAGATTGTTAGTGGCTAATTTTGTGGGTTAGTTTGATTAGGCCAAGGGATATCCACTTATCTGATTAAAGATTTATTTCTGGGTGTATCTCTGAGGGTGTCCCTCAAAGAGATTAGCA
The DNA here is from genome assembly GCF_016906955.1 of Phacochoerus africanus. Taxonomy (NCBI): domain Eukaryota; kingdom Metazoa; phylum Chordata; class Mammalia; order Artiodactyla; family Suidae; genus Phacochoerus; species Phacochoerus africanus. The sequence goes on along the minus strand of NC_062550.1, from coordinate 48,836,911 downwards.
TTTGAACTGGTGGACTGAGTAAAACAGATGGCTCTTCCCAAGTGAGTGGGCACTGTCCAATCCAAAGAGGCCCTGGATAGGACAAAAAGGCAAGGAAGTTTGAATTCTTTCTCCCTGCTTACCTGGTTGTGCTGGGACCCCAGTCTTCTGCCTTCTACTGGAACTACCCACTTTCTGGTACATTGGCCTTTAGACTGAACTGTACTACCTGCTTTCCTGGGTCCCCAGGTTGCACATGACATGTCTGGACTCACCTCTGTTTCCCTGACCTAAAGATTACCTTTTCTCTAATACTGCTTTTAATTCATTATCCATTAGAGTAACAACAATAGAATAGCATGTTTTAAAAATAATTACATTCATTTTAATCACATTTGGGAATCTTCATGTCTTTGTCTAGGGCTTGATCTGGTCTTGTATTCCTTTTACCGGAAGAATTTCTTTTAATATCTATCTCTTACAGCACAGGTATTCTTGCAATGAATTCTCTCAGATTTTTGCTGTCCTTAAAAGTTTTGTTTTTATTTCTGAAAGATATTAACTGAGCGTAGAGTTTATGTTGATGGGTGTTTTTGTTTTTTTCCTATCAGTATTTTAAAGATATTGCTTCTGATCTTCCTGGGTACATTGTTTCTGATGAGAAATCTGTAATCTTTATCTTTTTTTTCCCCCAGTACATAATATATCTTTTTTTCCTTATTTTTAAATTATTTTTATTTTTTATTTTTTCAGATTCTTTTTTAAAATTACTCAATGAATTTTATTACATTTATAGTAGTGCAATGATCATCACAACCCAATTTTATAACATTTCCATAACGTGTCTTTTTTTCTCTGACTATTGTCTCTTTATCATTTGTTTTCAGCAATTTGATCACAATTTTCCTGGGTGTAGTTTTCTTTATATTTCTTGTGGTTGGTATTTGTTGAGGTTTTTGGATCTCTGGTATTATGTTTTCCATCAAATTTAGAAAATTTTCAGCCGTTATTTTTTCAAATATTTTTTCTGTTCCCGCTTCCAAGTAGGGGCATGTAATTTGGTTATAAAATGTATATTGTTAGTAGAAGTTCACAATTCATAGATACTTTTTTTATTTTTTAAATTCTTTTTTTCTCTATGTGTTTCTTTTAGTATAGTTTCTGGAGCTATGTCTCCAAGTTAAGTAATCTTTTCTTTGGCAATGTTTAGTCTGCCATTGATCCTATCCAGTGTATTTATTTATTTATTTTTGTCTGTGCCCCCCCAGACATGCAGAAGTTCCTAGACCAGGGATGGAATCTACACTACAGCAATGACAATGCTGGGTCCTTAACCCATTAGGCCCCTGGGGAACTTCTCCACGTATTTTTTTATCTCAGACATTGTACTTTTCAACTGTGGAGGTCTGAGGCCTCTCCATTATCCCGTCCTGCTGACACAACCCATCCTGATTTCCTTAGACCCTCAGCTCCATGTCCTCAACTTGGGAGTGGGCTGGACTCCAATGCTGTTCTTTTCCCTTGCTCTGAGGCATATAAACTCACTAAAGGCACCAGGCCAGGGCAAAAATATTACTTCATTTGTTTCCCATCTTTCTTTCTTTCTTTTTTTTTACCACACCTGGGGCATATGGAAGTTCCCAGTCCAGGAATCAAATCCACACCAGAGCTGTGACCCAAACTGCTGCAGTGACAATGCTGGATCCTTAACCTGCAGCACCACAGAAGAACTCCTGTTTCTCATTTTTCAGGTATCTTTAGCCTTTATTATCTTATACCCAGACAATGTTTTGAAAATATTATTTTATATATTTAGCCCATTTTTTTTTATGCAGGAGGATAAATTTGATCTCCTTTCATTCTCCTTCACTAGAAGAAGTCTCCTCTGTCACTTTTGTGACTTCAGATTATACTGCAGATTCTGGCTATTCCATCTCTTTCACGTTCCTCCTTCCTCATCTGACACATTCGCTGTCATCCTTCACTTCCTATTATTGAAATCTATATTCATTTATTCAACTGATTTCTTTTGAAGGCTGACTAGATGCTATCATTTTACTTGATTCTCACAATACTCTCACAATTTGACTTTCTTAAACGTATCCAATACATAAGGGGGGGAAGAAGTGTTTGAGTTCTGATCATCTATATCACTCTGCCCATGTTTTTTTCGTGATATATTATTTTTTTCCTTCATAATTTTTGAGTATTTACAATATTTCTAGCCTTGAGTTAGAGTGCATTGGAAGTGGTCCTAGTTTCTAGAAAACATGAAATTTACCCTTAAGTATCTTAAAATATGGTTAACAGCATACTTGAAACAAATAGATGATAGTAGGACAGAGAGTTAAGTGGAGTGGCACAGAGGATCCTTGAAGTGATTATTAAGAAATCATAATAGACTATTATAGCTGACAAGTGCTGCATGGATGACATGCAGGAATATTTTGAAGGCTAATGCAGATTTGACTGGATCAGATATTCCTAATTAGCTTGTTGAAGTTCAGGGATATTTCCAAAAAGATCAGAGATATGTCTAAGATATCAGTTCTCCCATGCTCATGATGCCTGACCAGGACTATATTCCTTAGTGCCTAACTAATGTTATCATCTTTTGTACAGTAAACAGATCGTGAAGTGCTGGGATAGATAAAGAGGAAATGAGATAGAGGGAAAGCAGATGAGGATAATAATCAAGATAGAGGGGACAGAGGGGGAAGTTTGTGATGAGCAATCATGAAAAAGCTCAGCTAAGTCAAGAGTTGTGAGATTGAGGAAAGACATTAGACCAGTCACTGTGCAAGTATAAGGCCTACTTGTAATACCATTTATTCAAAAAGAAAAGGAAGAAGGAAGAAAAGAAGGAAAAAAACGAGGACACTATAGAGGAGGTCTTTAAAAAATATCTAAATCCTTAAAGTTGTCATTTCTAGTCATGTTCTCTTATCGCCTTACTTTTCTGAAAGTAACTTACTTTTATAGTTTTATTACATCAGTTTTTTTTTTTGAGGAAAGGGAGAATAGTTAAGTATTTGATTTTTATTTAATGACCTTAAACTGACTTTACTATAGTGGGGCAACATGAGGAAGTGTTAATTAAAATGTCTGAGAATCTGTATTTGAGAAGAATTACTTCTCTTCATCTCTTTTGCCGACTCCTCAGATTAGATCAAGATCCTTCAGCTTTGTTAAGGGGAAAAAGAACTGGACAGGAAGAAAGATAGTAAGCTCCTGACACAGATCTCATCCAGATTTTCATCCTGTTTTGCCCAGCCCTCTTCCCAAAGTAATCTCCAGGAGTACAGGGTGGGCAAGCTCCCAAGTTCTCTGCTCCATTGTGTTAGGGGAGGGAGGGAAGTGAATGAGCTACATGGTGTAGGTAAAGGAGACAGATCTTAGCAATCCTCTCAGTGTCTCCAAGATGCCCCCCAGCATGTGGCAGAGCCAAATATTTTACCATGGCAAATGGTTAGAGGTGGTACTGTATACTGGAAGACCAGGAGGAAGACCTCACCTCATGGTGAGGATAAGGTACACTCGTGGTGTAGCGGTTACACTCATGGTGTAGCAGAAATGAATCTGACTAGGATCCTTGAGGCCGTGGGTTCCATCCCTTGCCTCTCTCAGTGGGTGAAGGACGTGGCTTGCCATGAGCTGTGGTGTAGGTTGCAGGCACAGCTCAGATTCCATGTTGTTGTGGCTGTGGTGTAGGTCAGCAGCTGTAGCTCCAATATGACCCCCATCCTGGAAACTCCCATGTGCTGTGGGTGAGGCCCTAAAAAGCACACACACACACACACACACACACACACACACACACACACACACACACGGAGGAAGAGTGAGAGTGAGGAGGAACTAGATTCAATAATGTGCATAGAAAAAAATGATGCATACCTTTCCTGTCCTACCTATAGTCCCCGGACACAACCTACAATACCCCTTGGAACCCAGGTGCCATTGCAGGGAGATGAAATCAAAGGGAAAATTTTGAATTTATAACAATAAATATCATATTATTGGATTTACCTGGAATTGATCAAGATTATATTTCCTAACAGCAGATACAATGGGGATTTAACGTAGATATCCTAGGAGCTCCCCAGTGGCTCAGTGGGTTAAAGATCTGGTGTTGTCACTGCTATGGCTCGGGTCACTGCTGTGGAACTGGTTTGATCCCTGGCCCTGGAACTTCTGCATACTGCAGGGGTGGTATGACAAAGTAGATATCCTACTGCTTTGTAAAAAAATTAAGTTTTGCACATGTAAATACATGTCTTAAAATTTTGTGTCCTCTATAACTCTTCTGTGACTAGTTGATTAAGCTACCAGCTTGAGGAGCTTTTAAGAAGAGAGATCCCTGGGTCATAATCTAATTTTTCTGTCAGTTCCTTATGGTGTTTTGCCTCAATTTCTCGATTTGTAAAAGCAGAGTTGGCATGTTATCTTCTCATATGTTAATAGTACCTGGGGTAAGGACACCATGTGGTTTCAATTTTTCAGAGTGCTGGGTCAGCTATTTCACCACCAGCCTTAAAGATAGGAGAGAATTTTAAGTCTGACTTTTCCTGGACTTGGCATTCATTTCCCTAATTCTTGCTTACTCGGTGCCTTATAATATGGTAATATATTCTTGTGACCTTGGGAGAGATGTATATTCAATGTAGAGGCTTATATGGGAAAAATTGTCTTTGATTTTAGTTTTTAGAAAATAACATGGTGCATTGCTTTACCTTTGTAATATGAATACCCTCAATGTGCTGAGTCCTCAGGGTTGAAAGATGCTAAACTGGTCCACTTGGGCACCTGCAATTAAAAGCTATTAATGTCTAACATCAGAGGCTTCAATTGACTTGGTGAGGATTGGCCTCTAGCTTAAAGGGAAAAGGTTTCCTTTTACAGGACTTTCCCTGCCTCCACTCAAGGAGGAAGGCCAGCTAGGGGAAATTGCTGTTTATTTTTGAGCCCATGTAAAAGGAGCTCAGGGTGAAGACATCTCCTGCTGTAGACCTAGCCTGGCAAAGAGGTCATCTTTGTTGCAAGTGGCTGAGGAATTCCCTCCCCTGCTGATGAATTGGAATATTTTTAGCTACAAGCTGAAATTTTTCATTCTTGAAATTGTTTTCATTTCTGCCCAAAGAGGCAAACTGCATGAGTCGGGGGCAAAAAAAAACAAAATAAGAGGCATAAGTGCTAATAGGAGCCGGGTGTCCATGTAAAAAGAAACCCGGTGAAATTGCTTCCCCTGGTGCTGACAACTTGGTCCTGGCACCAGGGTGGTTCTAATAGCTGTAGGCTAAAAGAATCATTTCCATAGTGCAGCTTATAATGATAATGTAAATTTCACTTAAGTATACATGATTATAGAAAATTGCACAGAATTGCAACAGACTTTGTGCTGTACTGTTTATGGAGCAATGTAGATTTACTAATTTTTTTTTTCTCTAAATTCAATGTGAGACAAACTATTTTGACCTCAGGAGAGGATAAATGTCTACGGCGTTGCATTAATGTATATTAACATTCTAACACAGGCTTGCCACACATTTGCTTGAGGGCTAACAATGAGTTAGGAAATGGGGCAACTCTACTACACTTATCAACTGCAGAGCCCCACTTTGAGTGAAGTGGTTCATGAAGTCACCAAGAGTCCTCATACTATATATGTTCACAGCAGATGGACATGCCTGGTTGAAATGTTAAATGAAGCCACACCCAGGGCATCTGCTTTGCCATGAGCTACTCCAAGGCCATGTGCACATCTCTTGAGGTACTTTCTTGTCCCATCACATACCACCATAGTTTCCATACATGTTCTTGAAGACTAAGCCCTGTGTTTTCTCATTGAGTTCAAGCTCTGTACTTTATCCCAGGTTTGTCTTCAACAACTATTTGTCAAATTAAATTGAACTAGAGTGAGATGATTCCTTACTTTATTTTATTTTAAATTTTTTATTAAAGTAGACTTGATTTACAATGTTCCTTCAATTTCTGCTGTACAGCAAAGTGACCCATTCATACATATATACCCATTATTATTTTTTTTTATACCATCTTCCATCATGTTCTAACCCAAGAAGTTGGACATGGTTATTTTAAAAATGCAGGACCACCTGGGGCATGAGATATTTAAATCATTATTAACATGTTATTGCACTCTTACAATGGCAGGGCTATCTGTTGGTTATGGCAGAAGGAAGATGAGCCCTTGGAGTGCTTTGGCAGAGAACTAACAACTCAAAAGAAAGGGAAAGGAACTAACCTTAGCAAGGGGGATTAAGCCCATTCACTCATTTAAACCTCTCTGAAGGAGATAACATTAATTCTCATGTTATAGATGAGAACATTGAAATTCAGAGAAGCTAATACATTTCCCAAACTCAAGCAGTTAGGATTTGACCCTTTACAATCTAAATCCTTATCCTAAGAGTCTTTCATCCTTGTGCCACATTCCATGAAAAAGAGGACTATGTCTTGCCTATGTCCAGTGGCAGGACCAAGCTTCCATTTCCATTCCAAGTTATCTTTCCTGAAAATGCCATTAACTAAGCTATCTTCAGAGAGGTGACTGTAAGATATGGACTCAATCATATTTTAACCAAGAGTCCAAGAAGAAACTCATCAGTGTTTTTTCTTCTACTGATGATTGACTCATATTAGGGGCAAATCCTAGGAGTCACAGTGGCCTGTTTCTCATAGCTGCCTGACTCCCTTCCCCGTGTGTGCTCTGGGATACAACTGCTGCTTCTGGTGAATAATAACATTCCTTGGTGGAAATAGTAGCATATGGGGTGCTAAAGTTTCTCTCTGCGTTTTGATGGGACTGAAAACTCAGGGAGAAGTAGAAGATGAAGAAGGGGCATCACATAGATGATGCACAGGACTCTGCTGCAATAAAGATGACTTCTTGGCCATGAGTTGTCTTTTGGAAACAACAACAACAAACAAAAACAAAAAGAGAAATGTCAAGGGAATACTTTTCCATTCCACCCACATCCCATCACTCATCTTTATATTGTAGTTGGCACATTCATTTTCCAGGTACAAAACCAAAAGACCCTGTATAGTTATTCCATAATTAGCTAGAAACTACAAGATCATAAGTGGATTTCTGCCTATATATCCAGGACTTCCAGCTTGCTTGGTAATTAGACTTGAAGTTCTTAAGAGAATCTGGGGGTCTTTGAAAATGTCTTCCAATAGGGTTTTTTCTTGGTGCCACATGAAACAGTGTGACTGAAATGCACTCTGACCTTTTGGCATTCAGATAGCATTTCCAGGTATGTATAAGTGTTGCCAACAACCAAATCTGCCTATTGTTTTAATGAAAATCACAAATACTACATATTGACTTAAAATACATATAGGAGTTCCTGCTGTAGTACAGTGGGTTAAGAATTTGACTGCAGTGGCTCAGGTTGCTGTGGAGGCACAGGTTCAGGCCTTGGCCTGGCACAGTGGGTTAAAAGATCTGGCACTGCTGTAGCTGGGTCACAGCTATGCCTTGGATTCAATCTCTATCTGGAAATTTCCATATGACGTTGGTAGAGCCATAAAAAAAGAACAAATTTGAGATATGAAAACAGGATCCATATATTTCCTCTTTGCAATCATAATAGACATTTCACTACCTCCTGCATGTTATCTATGTTGAACCAGTGAAGGTGACCAAGTACAGTACAGAGAAGGGGAGTTGCAGCTGCCTGTCAATTACAAAGAACCCTGTATTCCCTGATGAATTCACTCCCTCTGGGACTTTCTGTCACATTGAGATTTTCAAGTGTGAGGCGATCATTTTGAAAAACTTGAATTCAATAGTAGCATGAATTTATATTCATATTTTGCCCAGAAAATTTCCAAACTTAAAGACCATCTCCTACTCATCTCTGTGTAATCATTACATGGTTCTTGCAATCCTGTGGTTTCTGCATTTACCGACTTTTTGAATGTTGATCAGTTGAGACTAGTTGCTCAATAAATAGTTTTGGAATGAACAAAGGAAGGGAAGAAGTAAGAAAATCTAAAGAAATTCCAGTATTTGTAAAAGGGAGACTGGTATTCTGAAAGGCAATGACTTAAACCTTTCTGATTTGCAAATGAGGGTCTAAATTTAGAAGCTTGCCAAAATGTATGAAACAACAAAAAAGAGGGGGAAGTAAGTGATCTCTAAACTCATTTTGTGAGAGTGAGGAATAAAGGAGGGCTTCTTGAACTTTTATGGAATAGCTCATAACTTTTATTTAAAGATAGTTTTCTTGTATCGTGTGTATTAGATGTTTCAAAACATTTACTGTAAGATCTCAAGTTCAAAATTATGTGCTAATCAGAATTTGATACGTAATTACATTCTTATCACAGTTTTTCACATTTTCAAGGTGTTTTTTATTTTTATTATTATCAATAAATTTTATCTGAATAATTCTGAATTTACTGGTTTCCTGAGAGATCCAAACTGTTGCCTCATTCCTCTAGAGAAGGAATTCTCAAACTTTTTAGATTCAGGAAACTTTTTATACTTTTAAAAATTAGAGAGGACCCCACAATGCTTTTGTTATATGTGAGTTATATCAATATTTAGTATACTGGAAACTAAAACTAAGAAATTTCAGAATGTTTATTATTTTCATTAAAATAATAAGAAACTCATTACATATAAGAAGATTGGCATTGTGTTACAGTATGGCAAATCTTTAATTTCTGAATTAATGTAAGAGAGCTGGATTCTTATATTTCCTTCTGTATTCATCCTGTTGTGATTTATTGTTTGGTTGAATTGTGCAGAGTTGGGAAAGTGTGGGGTATTTTACAAGCTTTTCAAATGTAGGCATTCTTTGACACCATACCAATACTAGACAAGCAGTAGTTTCCTAAAGGTTAATGTAATGTGAAATCTGGAACTATATCAACGAACTCTGTTTTATTAAAGTCAACTGGTCAGTTTTGTGATTTTTTACACTCTCACGATTTTATATTTTCATTTATTAGTTTGCAAAAGACTGCTTTTATTGAGTTATATAGATCTTCCAGAGATTGACACATTTTATTACATAATGTAAAAAAAAATCACATTGGTTAATAACCTCACCAATTTCATTGGAAAAAATTTCAAGTATAAAAATGCTGTTAAGCTACTATGGTGGAAAAACTTTTGTTGGTGATAAAACAATAGATATTATTTTCTCAGTTTTGACAGGCTCATTCATTCTTTGTTTTTCAGGCAAATGCCCAAATCTGAATAATCACAGTTTGTCTACAAGTTGATCTTTCAGGTAAAAATGGTGTTCTGTGAAAAAGAGCTGCTGGTTCTATTCAGAACCTTAAAAATATTCACAAAAAAAAGCCTTTTTAAAAAAATCAATGTCCCTACTTCAATATGCAGCAAACATGCCTTTATGAATGAATATACTTTCCATTTCATTGAATATCACAAAGTATGAGGAGTTAAAGTTGATTAAAATTTAAAATGTTTGTTGCTTCATCAATAACATTCTGACCCTTTTCTGTTTTTTTTTTAATTTTTTTTTTTTTTGGCAAATGTGTGATGGTGGAAAACAATTGCTGGTACAGTTTGGTGTCACTGGCTTAATTTATGCAAAGGCACACACAATTTTATCCATCATTGCCTTGCAACATGTCATTTTGTTTGCAAATGTCAACCTGATGAAAAGACAAATCATATCTTATTATCATGAAAAGAGATTTTAACCTTATAAACCCTTGAAAGGGTCTTGGGACCCTCAGAGGACCCAGATTACATTTCAAGAACAGCTGCTCTATGACAATTAAATTAAAATAGAATTAAGTTCTATTCATCAACAGTGGTTTCAGTATGTATTCAGTAGAGACACACACTGGTTCATCAAAGAGGAAAGTATGATGTGGCCTGAGCACTTGAGATGGGATTCTGTTGAGCTACACTTTTCTTTCAAAACATATTACCTTTAAATCATTATAACTCTCTTAAGAAATGTTTCTTGGTTTAACGGATTGATGCCCAGTGAAGAATGACGAGGTTCACACAAATACGTGGTTGGTGTGCTTATTGAGATAATGAGACAGACAGCCCCTATATAGGTAATGCAGGGTGATATGTTCTGAAAGAGAGGCCCATATAAAATGTATAGGCCCCAAGGGGAAAATGATCAGTAAGATGGGGATTGATTGAATTCTCTGGAAATGATTCTTCCCAAAGGAGGGAGGGCTGCCTCTGCAAATCAATCATTTGCTATGTCCTTATCCTGAATGTCTTAAGTTATCTCTCTGGACTCCACCAATTGTACCCATTCCTTCCCTCCATCTTTGCTTCATGATTTAGCTGTAATTCATTCTTTGTCTCAGCAATGAAAAGAGCAGTGTATTTTTTTTTCTTTCTCAGTAACCTGATCTTATGCACATACACACACCAGACAAAGTAAGTGTAATTGAGCTTCCAAAATGATATTAAACTCCATTATAACCTTTCAACACGGTCCTCTTAGAAAATATTTCCTTCTCTGTATTCTTCTAAATACCACTGAATAACTGTGGGGCTGTGGGACACAGTTATTAACATCAACAACAACAAAAAATGCCATCGTGTGATTCTTTCCATTCCAATGTTTTAAAATTTTAGATATATTGATTTCACACAGCAGGAGATAAACTAAATATTGAAATACTCTTTATTTCAAGTTGTGCTGAGTTATTTGATTTTATGTTATTCTCATATTTCTGACTTTATCAACTTCTTACATTTTGCCATTTTCCTGGTAAAGGAAGGCAATTATTTAGAGACTGCTCTGGAGCAATTATTATAACAAATATTTGCACAAAAATTATGTACATGCACACATATCCATATCCATATGGATGTATAAATGGATGACAAGATGATTTGGGGCAGTTACAATGTGAAGCATAATAAGCTCGAAGTGTGTTGATTTTCATGGATTGGAATTTTAGATTCATTTTTATCCTAAGTAGGAAGACATCAATATCACAAAGTCACCGATATAACTTAGAAATGTTGTTTCCAGTTCTCCCAAAGAAGCTGAATGTTTAGGAGACTCTCAAATGTTCTAAGGGGTCACCTCTGATTGTTGGAGATGTACAATTCCCTTGGTTGCTTCTTATCTACTTTCAATTCTTAGTAAAGAGACATTTAAGATTCTGTTACTCCAGCCAGTGCTTTATATCTTGAATCAAAAACAATTTTTTTTATAATAGAGGCAGATTGTGAACAGATGAAATGCTCACAGCAAGAATACGAGCCAATCTTTTTTCTCCTTCTTTGTACATTTATATTCCCCACCCAACTCTCTTTCTCAAGGGATGGGTCAAGACATTTCACAGAAAAACAAAACTTCGATTGTTGAGTTTGGCTTATTGGACTGTTTAGAAGGTGCGACAATTTTATTCCTCAAATGAAAGAGACGGACTTTGTAAGCCAGAACACACAAGGGAAATCCACTTTCCTTGAAAAGTCTGGCATCTTTTAAACCTGGCACTTAAGGCAGTTCTACAAAAGGTCTACTTTCCATTTCTGCACACAGTTTCGGAGAAGTTTAATGGGAGTTCAAAGGCATAGCTGCGTAGAATGACCTGGGCTAATTCAGAAATGAAGAGTACTTGTTCGCTACTTCAGTGTCCTCAGGGACTTCTTCTGCTGACCTGATATTCCCTCCACATCAGATCTGGTACAAAGATACCATATGTTTCTGAGACACCCCAACACGAACCGTAAGCCTTTATATTTGTGTAATAATTCGAGACTACCGAATGATGCCATTGTTTTCCAATACCAACCTTTTTTTTTCCGATAGAAAATTATGCCATTTCTTGTTTCTTATTTTTTCTTTTTCTTTTCTTTTCCTTTTTTATGGCCACATGTGCAGCATATGGAAGTTTCCAGGCTAGGGTTTGAATTGGAGCTGCAGCTGTAGGCCTATGCCATAGCATAGATTTGAGCCGCCTCTGTGACCTGCACTGCAGCCTGAAGCGATGCTGGATCCTTATCCACTGAGTGAGGCCAGAGATCAAACCCACATCCTCATGGACTGTATGTTGGATTCTTAACTCACTGTGCCACAACGGGGACTCCCACTTCTTAATTTTTGATCTTCTCAAACTCTATTTGATATGTTATTATAATGTATCCCAATTGGAGAAGATGGATGCTAATGATCCACCTTACATTTTTCGAGCACTTCTAAATTGTTGAAATAGTCTCAACATATTAGGTATAAGAAATTTCTCAAAATATCGCTAAAATTTTTTTTTCTGCAACTACTTGAAAATGATGATACTTAATAAAGCAACCTCTATATCTCACTAAGAAGTTCTGACTCTTGGCCTGAAAAATCGCAATATTTCAAAGAGTTTTCCAGCCTATTGTACAAAGTAATATAGACAGAGACCCCTTATTCAAAGCCATAGAAGATATTCATACCAAAATATGCCTTAAACATCTGCAACTTAAATGTTTGAGACTATGACCAAGGTCAACCATCAGAAATATGAAAACAAAATAATCTCAGTTGGCATTTATTTTAAGAGGTTGCAAGTGTTTGCTGGATAACTGAGGCAATCATTCTTACTAGCATCCTTTTTTGGGGCATATGGAAACTCAAGGTTAAAATTTCAAATTGTTTCTTATTAAAAAATCCTTCTCTGTAGACACTTGATTGTGGTAGTGTTTAAGTGACACCAGTGCAACTAGTTGAAAAGTAAGAATTTCAGTGCAGGAAACTGGTTGAATGGACGTTCCTTGAGTGAATTGACTGACTTGGCTTGTTTTTTGGCCAACTTCTTTTTCATGTAGACACAGTTGAAGAGAAAAATAGCTCCACTTATTTCCTTTGGCACTTATCAGGCAAATAGGTTCCTGTAGTCAAGTTGTTCTCCAGTAATAGAACAGCTAATAAATCTGACCTGAAGATTCTTCTCAGGATACCAATTATCCCTGAGTATTTGAATCCTGTTTTTATCCACTCACAGTTTATAGCCACTTGGTTTTTCTACCATTCATAAATCCCTCCTGTTCTTGGCTGTACCTGGATAGAATTTGGTGCTCTCTAAAACTTTAGAGCTTTAAAAAACAAAATACAATTTCAAGGAATTGAACATTCACTATTCCAATGGTTTGATCAGTTGTTTTTAAATTCTCATTCGCCTTCCTTTAACTGTCCAGGCAAGAATTCTCAAAGTCTCTCTGATTGACTCCCTGATCAATCAGATCAATGCATAAGCCAACTTTTGGTTCTGAAAAGAAGTTTTAGGACAGTAACCTTTCTTTTATCTTAATGTTGCCAAAGAAGGAAATGAAAACTCAGGCTGAACAAAGCTCATCTTACTGGAGTCATATTCTATAAAATGTTATGTTAAAAAAAGGTAAGCTCTCAAAAGTAAAAGTTGCACTTGTAAGGTCTTCTGTTTTGACTTGCAGTAACTGTCCTGTGAAACTAGCATCATAGTGATAATGTCATAGAACATTCTATTGAATAATGATTCTACATACAAGCAATTCCCTTTATTCTTACATTAGAAAAGAATTCCATATGTGAGCCTATCAGTTATTTCATTGGAAAGGCCAAGTGGTTTGGATAAAACAAGATCTTAGTTGAACCTTTGCCTTAAACTGAAACTGAACCTTAATCTTGCTTGAGGTTCAAAAAGTTGAGTTAACTTTTTCCCCTTGATTTTAATTTTTGTGCATCTCTGCACTTCCTGATTTTGGTTGGGAGTAGAAACCAAAATACCGCAAGAAAAGCTATTCTTGTTGTATTTCCAACCTTTCAAAGCCAAAAAGCACTAGAAATCTCATGAAGAAAACAGTTCCCACCTAATTTTTAGCCCTAAAAGGTTCAGATAAGTTCGAATAAACTTTGGATAATATTGCATCTATTACTTGGAGAATATTTAAGACAGGTGGTGATAAAAAACTTTAAGATGATAGAAGGAAGGAAATAAGATGACAATGAATTGGACATTTCTTCAAATTAAACTAAAGACACTGTCATAATCAAACCAAACTTTTTTTTTTGCTTCATGGAAAAAAAGTCAGAACATTAAAAATTTTGGATGAAAATTTGAACTCGGCTTTCTAACTTCTTAAGTGTTGACATTCACAAAATACTCTCCCTATTGAAATTATTAGCTTTCAACCATTTAAAACACAATCACCCAAAGCCATTTTAAAATTGCTTCATTTGTTAGCACATCAAGGATCTGTGGGAATAAATCATAATGTATAATTATGTTTCACCAGCTTAATTGTGCGACTGTCCACTGGTTCATTCAGTTTTGTGCAATATCTACACTTTTATGCCACAAGTATTGATTGAGTACTTACTACATGGGAAATGTCTTAGAAAGTGCTGGAAATCTGAGGATGAGTAAGACACATACTTTCCCCCAAGAACTCATACTCCGGTGAGGGAGACAGGCAGGTTAACTACCTGGATCTAAGAGAGGTTGCCAAGTATTGTGGTAGAGATGGGTGGGGAGGATCTGGGGAACTTGGAAGGAAATCTCTCTCCTGGCCCAGGTATTCATGTAGTGTCTCCTGAAGGAACTGGTCTCAAGGAGAATGTAGTGAGTAGGATAAAGAATTCTTTCTCTGGGAGTTCCTGTCGTGGCTCAGTGTTAACAAATCTGACTAGCATCCATAAGGATGCAGGTTTGGTTGCTGTCCTTGTTCAGTAGGTTGAGCTTGAGCTGTGATGTAGGTTACAGATATAGCTCAGATCCTGAATTGCTGTGGCTGTGGCACAGGCCAGCAGCTACAGCTCTGATTCAACACCTAACCTGGGAACCTCCATATGCTGTGAGTGTGGCACTAAAAGAAAAAAAAAAGACCAAAAAGACAAAAAAAAAAAAGAATTCTTAAGAATTCTTTCTCTGGAGTTCCTGCTATGGCACAGTGTGTTAGGGATCCAGCAGTTCCTGCTATGGCACAGTGTGTTAGGGATCCAGCATTGTCTCTGCAGTGGCTTGGGTCGCATGAGGTGCGAGTTTGATCCCTGACCCAGTGCAGTGAGTTAAGGATCCAGCATTGCTGCAGCTATGGTGTGGGTTGCAGCTGTGACTCAGATTCCAACCCTGGGCTGGGAACTTTCATATATCTGGGGTGCATCCAAAAACTAAAAACAAACAAACAAACAAAAGAATTCTTTCTCTGGATCAAAGTCTTTCCCTCATTCTCTTATTTTTTCATGGATAGCTTCTCAGAATCAGGGCGTGGTTGGCAGCACAAGAGGCCATATAGAAATGATGAAACTGTGAAGGCAAAAGAGGGACTTGAAACTCTGGGAAGGAGTTCAGGGAGGGCAAAGGTCAAGCTGGGAAGATAGAGAAGTGCAGTGGTAGGAACATCTGGCAGAGGGGGGCAAAGCAGACACTGGGAAGAGGGCAGCCCTGAGATCAGGAGGACTGACCCAGGGACAGATGCCCAGCTCTCCTTTGGACTCTGCAGGAACAAGATTGTTATTATGATTATCGACATTATTATTTAATATGGTTTGGTGTTGTGGAAAATCATGGGTTTTAGAATCAGAGAGACAAGTTTAATTCCTGGCTCCACATCTTATAAGTTCTGTGGCTTTGGATAATTTACTTAACTTCACTTAGCCTCTGTGCCATGGGGATGATGATAGCCTGTCCTAAGGTTCACGTAAGAATCAAGCAGGATCTATTATGCGAGTAGACCTGCCATGCTCTCCAGCACATAGTAATGCTGGTAATGGTAGCTTCCTTCTTACATGCTCCAAGACCCACTCATTTGGCCTCTGCACAAAATTCTCCTCTGAGCAGCTGAGTGCTCAGTTTACCTACCTCTGACTCTCTCTCATTAGGGATAGCTTTTTTCCTATTTTTTCATTGCAGCATTGGCTCTTGGGAATTCACAGTTGTTTCTATTCTCTAAACACCATTTTAGTAATGAGGAAATAGGCTCAGACAGGATAGGCAATTTGCCCAAGGATATAGCTGATAAATCACGATGCTAACACACAAACTCGAGCCTCTATGAATCCTCTGTATTCTTTTCAGAAATTGTATCTGTTGAACATACAAGAGGTACACTTACTGGGAAATCGGTTTTGTAGTTTGGTATCTGTGCAGTGAGCCAGACTCATATTGACAGGTCTCATGAGGGGAGGGGTCTCCATACCTTTCCTTGTTTTACCAATGAAGCTAAAATGGGATAAATTAAATCTTCATAATCTCTACTAACAACAGGAAGGGGTTGAGAGATCAGTGTTCCCCTACCCTTTTATCCAGCAAGTGAGTGCTTCATTCTTTGAAGATAAATACGTATCTGTTTAAAGATATTCTACATAAGCTGGTTCAGGTATTAAAAATATGCAAGGCAAATAATCCCATAGTCAGGATTCTTGCCAAAAAAAAGAAGGGGAAAAAATGGCTTTACCCTGAATACAGACAGCTCATATGTTGGCCACCGGGGCAGATCTGAAATTTAAGTCTGTCTGAATTCATTGCATGAATTTGCAGTTTTTTACTCTGGATTTCCCGGCTCACTTTTAGAGAAGGAGAGAGTTTATCATCAATAGCAGGAGAGTTTGCCATTTTCTTCTACATTGCGTGGTTACTTTGTACAAGAAAAACATTTTAATCCTCTATGATTTTGTGGTGAGAGGTTGCCACAGTGGAGAGACATGTCTCTAAACAAGTGGTATGACATATATCTTTGGACCTCTATATATTAAAATTGCCCAGATTTTTTTAAAAATGAACTTTCTTCTATGAGAGGAGTCATTCATTCTTGCTAAGGAAAACTTGTAAGTAAAGACATACTCATAGCTGTCTGTTTGCCAGAAACTGCAGTTTCAGGTTTCTTCTGGGGAGGATGACCACAAATGCCACTCACCAGCCTCAATTAAAGTACTCATCTATAGCTGGTGTTTGAGGTTGAGCCATATACAAATAGAATGAGGGCCAGCTTTTACCAAGATGACTCAAGAGAAATAGCCTGTTCCTGCAGTAGGCAGGGACTCTCATCTACGGTGGCCTTCCTTGGTTTTGTGGTGTCCCAAGAAGAGTGTTTTGTGGACAGAGGGGAGATGGTGAGAGAGTCAGGGGAGGAAATTGCTCTTCATATTCAGAAGTCTCCAACCTCCACAGTCTCTTCTCATCTAGTCAGGCGTCTCCTATCCCTGTATTCTTTTCTCATCCCACAGCCTGTTTTGACCTTACTTAAAACAATGACTTCCTCTATTTCTTTGGAGCATTTGGGGAAAATAACAATAAAGGGTAATTGTGAGGGGTTGAATTATGCCTCTTCTAAATTCATATTGATGTATTAAGCCTCAGTACCTGAGAATGTGACTTTATTGCAGAAGGGGTCTTTAGAGGGGTTATTAAAGTAAAGTGATGTCATCATCCAATATGGCTGGTATCCTTCTTTTAAGGAAAGATTTGCAAGCAGAAACATGCACAAAAGATTTCCCATTGTGGCTCAGGGTTAATGAACCTGACTAGTATCCATGAAGATGCAGGTTCAATCCCTGGCCTTGCTCAGTGGGTTAAGGATTCTGCGTTGCTGTGGCTGTGGTGCCAATTTGACCCCTAGCCTGGGAATTTCCATATGCAGTAGGAGCAGCCCTAAAAGGACAAAAGAAGAAAAAAAAAAGGGAAAAAAACGAAATATGCACCGAGGGAAGACAATGTGAAGATACAGAGAACATGGACATCTGCAAACCAAGAAGAGAGGCTTGGAACATTCTTCTTTACAGCCCTCAGAAGGAACAGATTCTACTGACACATCAATCTTGGACTTCTAGCATCCCAGAGCTGTTAGACAATAAATTCTACTGTTTAAGCTACCCATTTTATTGTACTTTGTTACAGTGGCCTTAACAAATTAATGCAGAGCACTATTTGTTTCACACTGAGGAGTCAAGTACTATCTTACCTGAAGATCTATTAGGAAAGTTGTTACTAACCCCACTTACAGGTAAAGAAACTGAGGCTCAGAAAAGCCAAGTAATTTACTCCAGGTCATATATTGGAAGTGGTAGAGACAGGATGCCACCCCAGGATGTTTCTGAAATCCCTTAATTTCTACTATGACATATACTTCATAAGGTCAACGCCCTGGTACTAGATTATGCTTATCAAAATAACTTTACATATCAAGTTCTTTGCTCATTATGGAACTTGTAAGTTCGGAAGAAAGTTCCTGATAATCACAATTCTTTTGAATTGAAAGCCTATAATAGTTTCCCAGGTTTATTTCCTAATTGATATTTACCTGCACAGATGTGATGATATTAGGGGAATTATAGTAAAATGGTTCTCTAGTACTAAGTTTTTTCTTTCTTTTGCCAGACCTCTCTAAATGCAATACAGTTGCTACCTTCCTAAAAGAAAAACTTAGTATATAGTACCTTTTTCCATAAGTGTTCATTGTAGGTACTTGTTGATTGGTCCTTTTGAATGTCTGAGTTGCAATTTTATTGAGGTCAGTGAATAAATGATTAATAGTTGGTTTGAATTTGTCTGCCTACTTTCATGTGATTTCACATATAAATTTTTCTTTCACCGAAATGCAGTTAAACTTATTGTAGATCTAATGAACTATATCTATATGGTTTAAATCAATTGCACTTGTAATTAATGACCTATTTGGCCTTTTGCCTGGTGTTTTGTTTTGTGTCTCCTGTTTTTGTGCTTTCTTATTGTGTATTTTTCCATCTTTTGTTAGAATATTTGATTTTTCTTTGTTCTATAAGTTTTTTCCAGTGGTTTGGAAGTGATATATCATATTCCAATCATTTTATAGGTACACTCAGCATTTAATTAATTAATTTTTAATAATTTTATGGCTGCACCCCTGGCATATGGAAATTCTCAGGTCAGGGATTGAATCCAAGCCAAATCTGAGACCAGCACTGCTGCTGTGGCAATGCTGGATCCCACTGTGTTGGGCCAAGGACTGAAACCATGCCTCCAAAGCAACCCAAGCTGCTATAGTGAGATTCTTAACCCATTGCACCACAGGGAGAACTCCACATTCAGCACTTAATAAAAATATTTATTGAAGATATTGAGGTAGCCTAATCCTTCATCCTTTTTCTTTTTTGGATTTTGGACTCATTGAGAAGTAGATAATGCAGCCTTTAGAAATTAAAACATAATATTTCCCTCAGTGCTGGTAAAATTGGATTAGAGAAGGAGTGGAGTCTGAGATTGAAACAAAACTTGGTACTCCTTTCCCCATAAATGGAACATACCCCCATGAGCAAGGGGGACAGGGAGCAAAAGCCTTGCCCAAGAGTGCTAGCCATGCCAGAAGGAAGAAGAGAAATCATGGGTAATCTTTGTCAGGCCAAACTCAAAGAGAGAAGAGAGAGTAAGAGAGGAGAGGCAGAGAAGGAGCCTGAAAGACTCAGCCATGAACCAGCAGAACCATGGAGGACTTCCCTCCAGATTTAGGGATCAAATAAATCACTTCCGGGGCTGTTTTAAGACCTGCACAGGCCCTGGCAACTTTAATTTAGGAGGGCCCTAGATGTCAAGACAAACAGACTTAAGCACATTTATATTACTATTTATTTTTTTTTCTTTATAATTTTTGAAAGATTTTTGTGATTTAGATTTGGATAGTATTTAGCTCTGAATAAAACTTAGTTTAAGCTCAGCTGTGATGATCATTATGCCATCATTATGCAGAGTCAGATATTCTGATTAAGTAAAAAGACTAATCTATAAATTGTTTCCAGAAGTAATTTTTGAATAATCAGTTAACAATTAATAAAGTTAATATGTGTTAGGTTGTTAAGAATATACTTATATATTTATTCAAATATTACAATTTCAATTTTTCAGTTTTCCTTTTTGGACAAAATGTTTTTCTTTCCAATTCTAACATATTCATGGGTCCTATACACTAGGTTTAGAGTTCCTAATGGATAAAGTGTGATATGCTGTTTTTGGGGAGGAGAGGTTGAGGAGGAGTGGTTTGAAAGACAGAACATTTTCTAGAACTTCCTAGAACATTTCTAGAACAATTCCACAGAACTTCTCTGAAGGGAAAAAAATTCAATTTATGGACTGAGGGTGAGATACTTGAAGAATTAGAGAGCTTTCATTGTCATAATTACATTTTTCTCTCTTATGTCTTGATTTAGTCAGTATCCGTATTCTTCCACATATATAACAAAAATGCTATGAATTGTGCTTTTACTCCATTCTGAGAATTCTCACTCTGAAATCACATATGATTTTCAAATCCAGTGCTATATTTTAATTTTTAAGTTGTTATACATTACCTATTATTTAGATTTAATGATAAGATGAATGGATACATAAAATGTTTTACACACACACACACACACACACACACACACACACACACAATGGAATATTATTCAGCTTTAAAAAAGGAAATCCTGTTATTTGTGACAACCGGGATAAACCTGGAGGACATTATGCTAAGTGAAATAAGACATACACAGAAAGAAAAATATTACAAGATCTTATTTACATGTGGAATAGTTTTTAAAACAGTCTAACTTATGGTAACAGAAGCTAGAACAATGATTAACACTGTCTGGGGGATGAGTGGGAAGGATAGGTTAAAGAGAGAGAAAGAGAAAGAAAGAGAAAAAGTAGAATGCTAATTGCCAGGGGTTGGAGAGAGATGGTTGTGGGGAATTGTTGTTTAATATGTCCAGAGCTTTAGCTCTGCAAAATGAGAAGAGTTCTGGAAATAGATGGTGAAGGTGGTTGCATAACAATATAAATATACTTTATACTTTTGAGCTTTATACATTTAAAAATGGTTTAGATAGTAAAGTTCATGTTATATGTATTTTACCACAATAAAAAAGAAAAAAATTATGTTTTATTCTTTTATACATTGCTGGATTTAGTTTGCTAATACTTTGATTGGAACTTTTACATATATGTTTATGAAATTTGTCAGTATTTTTTCCTTTCTTGCAATCCCCTTGCCAAATTTTTGTATTAAGGATTGGCTTCAAATAAAGAACTGATAAATGTTTTATATCTGGAGAGAGAAGATTTACTGAATTTCTTGCTTTTTAAACTAGATTTAGTGTTGGATTTACCTTTGTCTTGTAATTCTTTTATAAAAGGTAGATGATAAGATTCTGAGCATACAGACTAGCTCTAAAGCTACAGATTCAAAATTACATTTCTTTAAAACTATGACGCTAGTGTTCTGGGGTCTTTTACATTCAGTGCTGCTAATGAAAAAACTGATTGTCAATATGATTTTTCAGTCTTTGGTAGATAACATATATTTTATTTTTCAAGACTTTTAAGGTTTACTTTATATTAACACCTGAAGATATAAATATTTGTTAACTCCTTCTGTTCAATACTTGATGGACTATTTCAATCTGAATATCTGGGCTCTCTTTTCACTCTGGTGGGTTATGGATCATATGGAAGTTTTCAGGCTAGAGGTAGAATTGGAGCTACAGCTGCCACCTAAGCCATGACCATGGCAACATGGGATCCAAATTTCACCAACTTCTGTGCCCTCTGATTCAGTTTATGGCAATGACAGATCTTTAACTCACTTAGTGAAGCCAGGGATTGAACCTGCATCCTCAAGGAGACTATGTGGGTTCTTAACCTACTGAGCCACAATGGGAAATCCTGTTGTTTCTTTATCTTGGCCTCAATTGCTTTTGTGCTCTTCATTTGGAGCTACTATGAGGTGGGTATGAGAACTGAGTCATCATCTATATCTCCTAACTCTTCATTCACATTCCATTTGATGTCCTTGTGCATTGCATGCTCAGAAAATTACTGGGCTGAATTTTTCAGCTCTATATTTTCTCTTTCACTGTATCCATTCTGATATTTAGTGCATCTTTGGAAATTTGTTTACACATAGTCTTTTCATTTCTAGATCTCTAGTTGGTTCTTTTCATAACTTTTTATTATATGTATCATAAATGTGCATGTTTTATCACTCTGAAGATAGTATTCTTAAAATTTTTTAAAATAGTTTTATTGACATAGAATTCAAATGCCATAGAATTAATCCATGTAAAGTGTGCAATTTGGTGTTTTTTGTCAAATTCAGTTGTGCAGTTATCACCAAAATTGTTCTGTCATTTTTGTATGACGTTGTCTATAAGTGTCTATTAGTGCTGGTTGGTTTATGGTGTTGCTGTACTCTTCCATCAGCTGGTTGATAGAAATAAGTGCCTACTTATAGTTTCTTATGCTAACCTTATTACTTATTATTTCTGGTTCACTTCAATTCTTCCTACAAATCTTCCTCTAATATAGCTTTGCCTTCGACCACCATTTTTGTGCTATTACTGTTAAACATAAACATATATTACAACTCTATATGTTATAGCACCAACAATTCAGTTATAACCATATTATTTTACATAACTGCTTTTAAATGGGTAAGAGAAAAAGAATACATGATACTCTCTTATAATTTCCCATATAATTGCATTTACCAGTATGAATTATTTCTTCATGTGGATTGAAATCACTGTTTGATGTCATGTGCTTACACTCTAAGAAACTTCTTTAAGATTACTTCTAAGTCAAGTTTGCTAGAAATCAATTATTTTTTGTTTATCTGGGAATGTCTTTATTTTGCCTTGATTTTTGAAAGTTAATTTTGTTAGATATCAGATTCTTAAACAGTTTTCTTCCAGGGTTTTATATATGTCATTCACTGCCTTTTGGTATTGGAAGTGTTCTGGACCCATTTCTGGTGTGTGTGTGTGTGTGTGTGACTTCCCCACACAAACACAAGCAATTCTTAGACGCCAGCAGGCAATCTGAGAATTTAGCTCAATTCTGATACTATCTTCCTAGACATAGAATCAGATTCCAGAAGTAAAGGGCTCAGTCCCACAAGACCACTCTCCATTTCAGACATCAGTTGCAAACTCAGGGTATTACCTGTGCTCCTGACCTGACCAATCAGCTATGAATTAGAGGTTCCAACTACCCTCCACCCTCTGCCACTTGCTCAGGATGGCAATCACAAGTCCATGTTGTTACCTGTACTTCTGACTGACAGGCTATAAATTAGAGGCTCCCATGGCCCTCTCTTGGGTTTCTATTAATTTGCTAGAATGGCCTACAAAACTCAGAAAAACTTGTTTACTTGCTATATTATCAATTTATAGTAAAGGATATTAAAGGATACAAATCAACATCCAGATGAAGAGAGACCTAGGGGGAGGACGTGAACAAAGGAGCTTCCATCCTGGAACCTGGGTTCTACACAGTGGCACACAGAAGCGTTTTGGTTCCCCAGGGTAAAAGTTCTCCAAAAAGGCCAAAAAGCTGTCCTTTGAGGTTTTTACAACAGCTTAGTTACATAGTCATGATTAACTAAATCATTGGCCAATGGTGATTGATTCGACTTCAAACTTCCCCTCTCCAGAAATCAAGGGGTTGTACTGAAATTGCCAACTGTTTAGTCACAGGGCTGGTACTCTTGGCACCAGCCTTTATCCTGGGTTGGTATCCAAAAGCCCCCTTCAATAGCATAAACCCATTTGTCATGGAAAAACCTTGTTATGAATAGCAAGATACCCATTTTGCCTTTATGGCCCTGAAAACTGAGGGCAAGAGACCAAATATTTTAACCAAAGATTCTCTTACTGTTCTTATTGATCAGAAAATTCCAAGGGTTTTGTGAGCTGTGAGCTAGGAACTGTGTGTGAAGGCCAAATTACCTGAGAGATATATTTTGGTCATCTGAATAAACTGTATATATTTCTTGTAAGTCATAATATCACAGTATCCATTGCTTCTGATAAGAAGTTACTAATTAATCATGCTGGGGTTCTGTTGTATATGATGAGTTATTTTTCTTTTGCTGCTTTTGAGATTTTTGTTTTTGTCTTTGTCTTTTAGCATTTTGACCATGATGTATTTAGATATGGATCTCTTTGCACTGATCCTACCTAGAGTTCATTGAGCTACGTGGACATATATATTAGTGTTTTTCATTAAATGTGAAGGTCTTCAGGCATTATTTCTTTGAGTATTTTACTGTCTCTTTTCCTTTCTCCTCTTTTCCTTGGTACTTCCATAAAAAATATGTTGGTCCATTTAATATCCCACATTTCTCTGAAAGTGTTTTCATGCCTCTTTTTTAATCTCTGTTCTTCAGCATTGCACAATCTTGATCAATTTACCATCGTTTCGCTGACTGTCTACTGGCTCAAATCTATGTTGGGAACTTCTAGTGAATTTCTCATATCAATGATTATACTTTTCGACTACAGGACTTTCTTTTTTAAAAGTTTCTTTTTACTTCTTTTTCTGTCTCTTTATTCCTATTCTCCATCCTTTGAGACATCGTCATCGTATCTTCTTTCACTTCTTTTGGAATGTTTTACTTTAGTTCTTTAAACATATTTACAATAGCTACTTTAAAGTGTTTGCTAATGCTGACATCTGGGCTCCCTCAAAAACAGTTTCTCTTGCCTGCTTTTTATCCTGTGTATGGATTACACTTTCCTGTTTTTTGTATATATGTCATTTTGGGGGGAAAAAGCTGGACATTTTAAGCAATAAATTGTAGCAACTCTAGATGCTGATTTCTGTAACCTCTACCAGTCCTGGCCTTATTCTTGTTTTTTTGGCTTATTTATTTTTTAGTGAATTGGCTGGACTATTTCAGTAAATCTATTTCCACAACAATATTTAGCTTCTTTTGTTGCTCCTCAGAAGGCATAGCCTGTAGCATGTGCACATTCACTCGGACCCCTTTCTTCTAAGAGATGACAGACAGTTCTTTTCACTGGGCTGTCTTTTACTGTATAGTCTCTTGATCTTTCATTAAGTTTTTAGATGTTCTGCCACTATTGGCGTCATACCCAGCTGTCAGCCTCCACTAATTGCTAAGTGATCATGCTATTGTTTTTGACAACAGCCTGTGGCATAAATTGTTTCTCAATCTGATCCAATCAAATTTGGGCACTTTTGCAGGAGTAGTTCTTTGAGGGCAGTCTTTGAGTCTGGCTCTGACCACAATAGGTCTCTTGTTAGCTGCGCTTTTTCCTGATTTTCTTGATTAAACTTCTAGCCTGTCTCTTATTTTGCTTGTGGCTTGCATGGAGCTACAAGTCTCTTCTTAATTGCTTGCTACCAAAACCTTCATTTCTTTTAAAAGTGCTGTAAGCTTACACTTCCCTAAGCCCTATCCTGG
This sequence comes from Phacochoerus africanus, assembly GCF_016906955.1. Taxonomy (NCBI): domain Eukaryota; kingdom Metazoa; phylum Chordata; class Mammalia; order Artiodactyla; family Suidae; genus Phacochoerus; species Phacochoerus africanus. The sequence goes on along the minus strand of NC_062550.1, from coordinate 48,811,764 downwards.
GTAACATCAGTACCCTTAAGGAGAAGTACAGAGTTTTCTGTTTTTATGAACTACATCTCTTCCTTGGGGAGAAACTTTGCACCACTGCTCTGGAGCTAGTGGTGGGGACAATTGCCCATCCACTCTCAATGACATTATTGTTCCATAAGTAGAAGGATTTGTTAGGTGATGACCTTTGGCCTTCTTGGCTCTCTTCTCCCAGTTTGCAACCTCTGCTCTGCAAGCGAACTAATGCAAGGGTGATTAAGGACAAGAGTGATTGCACTGGGGTAGAATTTTCATAAATAGGATTTGGGTGGAAGAAGGGAGACTTCTCAGCCACAACTGCTTCATTAAGATCTTCTGCACACAGAGCTGGCATTTTCTTCTCTTGGAGAGAAACTGTAGCTCTAGACTGAGAACAGTAGGGAAAGGGAGGCTGTGTTTTTTTTTTTTTTTTTTTGTCTTTTTAGGACCACACCCATGGTGTATGGAGGTTCCCAGGCTAGGGGTTGATTCGGAGCTGCAGCTGCTGGCCTACACCACAGCCACAGCAATGCAATATCCGATCCATGTCTGAGACCTACACCACAGCTCACGGCAACCCTGGCAATGCCGGATCCTTAACCCACTGAGCGAGGCCAGGGATCAAACCTGTGTCCTCATGGATGTTAGATTCGCTTCCACTGAGCTATGACAAGAGCCCGTGTTCTTGATGGTACTCAACTTGAGTAGTCGACTGTCATGCTGAGTTGAGGATGGGGGAGAGGGCGGGTTGTGATTCAAATGCCACAGACTTTCCCTGTTCTTACTAAGAGTTAGTGGAATGTCTTGAATAAATATTTCCCCATTTGCTGTATACCCTTAGGACACTTTAAAAAGACTAAATAAAAATGACTAAATCACTCTTTTTTGTTATTTTCACTGTTTATGGTTGCTTTGCTGAGGAGAGGATCAACATAACTCTTCATGCCTCCTAATGCCTTTCTGGACTATGACACTTTCTTTTTAAATTTTCTTAGATTGTTATTTATGCTTCTCTGTGTTTAGGAGAAAGCATTTCTAGGAGTGTGATGATATGTCCATCTGCTTGAAGGTACATATACCATTCTTCTTATCTATTGGGCTGGTTAGAAGGTAAATACACATGTGGAAAAGTAGGTGTTTAGCAGGCAAAGATTTACTTCAAGTAACAAGAGATGGGGTTTATCTTATACATTAAGAGATCTATTTTCTTCTTTTTCAGAAGGGCTAGGAGACAAATGAAAGGCTAGCCAATTTGGAAGGCAAGAACCAGAAGTCTTGAATACTACAGACAGAACAATTATTACATTTGAAATTCAAACTCTCCTTAGAGTTTAGAGCTTAAAGGGCAATTGACTGAAACAAAAACAACTTTTGTTAAAAACAAGTGGTGATTCAGTTTAAGTGCCGAGCAAAATTTAACTTTAAATCTTTTGAGACCAAGCTTAGGCACGTGGGACAATTGGATATATCAGAAACCTGATGAAGGTCTCTGGTCTTAACCAAAAGAGTTTAACCCCCTCCATCCCACACAATCCCTGGACAAAAGACAAGGGGCATAGGATGGATAAATAGAGATTTAGCCAGAATTTTATGGCAAATGAAAAGTTCAAATAGGTTACTAAGTTGTCTATGAAGGCTCTGATTGAATTTCATTTGTCAAGATTGTGAAAAATATTTGTCTTTTTATTAAAACCCCATGGGATTGAAATGAATAATAGTATTCAGAATTTGTCAGTGGAAAGTTGGGGTGGATAAAAGATTCCTTTACTATCCCATGTCACACAATTACAAGTTAACCACTTAGGCATTGTGTCTAATAAGTAATGACCATTAAACATAAAAGCCTTTACTAATCCAGACAAAGAAGTAAATAAAGTTGAGTAATCGGGAAAATTATGAAATAAATGAGTTTGGTCTTTTGTCTGTTAAGCTACTTTTTCTGTATTCAACCATTGTGTGTTTGATATTTTTCAGTTACCCCATAAATTTTGTACTTTACCCTGTTCCATTTTCCTCTGTGTCCAGGAGATTGACCTATCTTGAATTCATCAACTGGAATTCTCCCTTGGTCTTTGACTTTGACTTGCATTGGGCCAATGAGAGCCACTGGCAGGAGGTCAGAGGGTGGGAGGAGAGTCTGGGGTACTTTCCCTGAAACCAGCTCTCTTCCTGGACAAGGGTTGACAGACATTCCTCTCCTGAAGACACTGTTCCTGCCAGTCATTCTCTCCTATAGCCTCAGCAATAGGCACATCACTATCTGGAATTCTCTCACCCTTTCAAGGGCTATGAGCTTTTTGCTGTTGCCAGCCTCTTGGTGTTCTCTTCTCTTATTCTTTTCCTTAGACCTGCCTTAATTCCAGTAGATAGTCTCTCCATTAATCTCTACTCAATAGCCCTAACCAATGTGACTGTGTCATCTATTTCCTGTCAGGCTTGGATGATGTACCTCCTAAATGGTATCTCCTACTACAGACCTAATAAGTGAGCCAGTACTGGTTAAACTTGAAACCAGTCTTCCGTCATTCATCCTCACTTTGTCATTGTTCAGTTTGAGTATACATGTAGAGTGTTTTCAAAGTAGTTAACTCATTCTCCCATGGGTAACAACTTTACCAGCTAAAGTACTGTGCTTACGTACAGTTCCTTTTGCCTTTAGTCTTACTGTCTTCATTCATTTCCAAAGTTATTTTGGTCTTGCTAATTTTAAGTAACCTTTTAAGTTTCCATTTTGTTCAAGAAATCTTATTGGGTGCCAACTGTAAGTTAGGGATGAAATTTATCATCTAGTAGGAGAGATAAACTAGTATACCTAGTCCTCAGCTTCACGACTAATTCACTTCCCCAAATCCTGCTAGTCCAAAGCTGTTAAATAAAAAATGATTTTAATCTATTTTAATGGAAAATTATTTGTTCCATCTTAACATCCAATGCATAAACAATTTTCACAGCTATCATTTGGAAAATGTAAACAAGTTATATATGTAAAAATGTAAGTTAAATAAACATGTTTATGTAACTTTGAAAATGAAAAAGTGAAGTTGGCTTAAGTGTGAAGTTATGTAGATAAATTGTCCTTGCCAAAGTAGGAAGAAAGGACTGATAGGGAGGAGTATAAGGAGCCAATCTTTTTGTAAGATGCCATAGAGTCAGGTAATGCTCTAAAACACACGTATTTTATGGAATACTTAAACCTTTTTCTTTAATCTTTCTGCACCATTTTTCACCAAATCATTCAACTTCTGGCTACTTAGGATTTTATTGCTCTCAAATCACATTTACCTGTAAAGTTAGAGCACAGAAAATCACCTTTAGGGAAAAATACAGGCAAAACACGAGAGCATATCAAAACATATGGCAAAAGCTCTTGCACACAATGGACTGAATAGCCCTAGAAGATGCTACCCCTTCATACTTCATCCATATTGTGTTGTGTATCAGGTCTCCATTCCTTTTTATGACTGAATAACATCCCATTGTATGTACATACCACAGTTTGTTTAGCCGTTGATGGACATTTGGGTGGTTTCCATCTTTTGGGTGTTATCAATAGTGATGTTATGAACATGCATGTACATGTATTTGTTTGAATACATGTTTTCAATTCTTTTGGGTAAATCTCTGGGGTGGAATTTCTGGGTGATATTGTTATTCTATGTTTAACTTTTTGAGGAATAGCCAAATTGTTTTTTACAGTAGCTAAACCATTTTACATTCCTGTCAGCAAAATACAAGAATTATAATTCCTCTACAACTTCACCAACCCTCATTATTTTTCATTATAGCCATCCTAGTGAATGTAAAGTGGTATTTCATTATGTTTTTTATTTGCATTTCCCTAATGACTATAACATTGAACAATTTTTCATGTGATTGTTGGCCAGTTGTATATCTTCTTCAGAGACATGTCCACGTGCATACTTAGTTCATTTGGGCTGCTATTAACTAAAACATCATAAACTGGGTGGCTTATAAGCAACAAATATTTATTTCTCATAATTCTGGAAACTGGGAAGCTCAAGATCATGGCACTAGCACTTTTGCTGTTTGGTAAGTATACCCTTCCTATACAACTATCTTTTTGCATTAATACACAGTAGGTGGAAAAAAGGAGGGATCTCTCTGGGGCTTCTTATTTAAGGGTGCTAATCTCATTTACGAGGGCAGTGCCCTCCCAAAGGTCCTAAGATCATCACTTTGTGGGTTAAGATTTCAACAAATGAATTTTGAAGGAACACAAACACTTGGACCATAGCAACCACTTTGTCCATTTCTAAATGGGGTTGTTTGTCTTTTTCTTGTCAAGTTTTAAGGTTCTTGTCAGATTTTAAGGTTTACCATATTCTGGACCTTTATCAACTATATAATATTCAAATCTTTTTTCCCATTCTGTAGGATGTCTTTTAGATTTCTTGGTAATGACCGCTGATGCACTTGCAGCCAGCTAAGCTTGAGAGAAAGAGTCTCATCTTGGCTGTGACCTGAAGGATAAAGTGAGAGTTAGCAGGAAAATGAAGAGTTGATTGTTGAAGCTTTCAATGAGCAAACTGTTCGAAGGAGAGAAAACAGAATATTTAAAGGCATATAAATGAAAGCTCATGGGATAATACAAGTAATTCTGTTTATCTGGAGAGGTTGAGAATGAATGAACTAGGAAATATCTTTCAAGTCAGGTTAAACAATTTGACTTTTTTGCTTGACAGCAGAGATTCTAGAAGATTTTGAACAGGGAATCAACATAATTAGCTCTGACTTAGAGAAAGATTACTTTGCTAGTGGAAGGGACAATATAATTGGGGGAGAGTGGATCTCCAGAAATGCATCTAGTTATCTTGTTGAGAGATGATGGAGGCAGTAGTGAGGGAGAGAAGTAAATGTATAAGAATTTTTAGGCACTGGAATTGACTGGCCTGGAGGCTGATTGGATTAGAAGTCAAAGGAAAAATCATTTGAAAGATTTGGAGCCCAAGAATATCATTGATGCTTGCAGCAAGGATAGAGTTTGACATATTAGCTATCCAGAACCAGACTTGACTCTCAATTATTTATTTACCAAATAGTTATTTAGAGCTTATGATGTCAGATAATATCTTAGGCATTGGGGATTCAGCAGATGGCAAAACAGACCAGATTCATGTCTTGATGGATTTTTTCAATCTATCAATATAATATAGTGAAAGAAATGGAAGAATATGACTAGAATGCAAAGAGCATGGAAGACAGTAGGAAAAAATGGCTACGGAAGGTAGGGATCAGACTGGACAGTGTATTCTAGGCCATCAAGGATTTTGGACTTTCTCCTAGAAAAGTAGAAGTCATTTGTGGCAGACTCTGATGGCTGACCACTAAAATCTTCTCCCCTTAATAATATAGTTGCGTTTCTTTTCTCATATTATCTTCCATCATGTTCTATTCTAAGCTATGTATGACTGGGTCACTATGTTGTATAGCAGAAATTGACACAACACTGTAAATAAACTATATTCTAATTGAAAAATAAAACAGTTGCAGCTGGATATGGGGCCATCTGGGAAGAGGCTATATTTCCGATACCACTTGAAGCTGTGTGTTAAAGCCATAGTGTCACTTGCCAGTGCCACATGATGTGCTGCTTCCTGGTCTGAGCATTAGAATGGGTACAAACTCCTGCAGTGTTCTTTCTCTTCTCATGCATTAGAAAGCATACATGCCCATGACCAAAATTCTATAATCTGCAGATGAGAAAAGAGTTCTAGAGTGGGGTGAGCAAACTATGCCCAAGGGCTAAATTTGGTTGACAAGTTGTTTCTGTAAATAAAGTTATGTGGGAAGACAGTCATAACCACTCATTTACATATAATATGTTGTTGATTTTTGTTGTTGTTAGAATAGCAGAGTTGAATAGTTGCAACCGAGACCAAAGACCATAAGACATGTAAAAATTTGTTGGACTTTGCCCTAAAGGAAGGAAGGGAAATAAAGGAGAAGACACTTCAGCTCTGAATGATTATATGGAACTAAGTAGCCTGCCCATCTCGACTTTTCTCTTTGAAGCTCTTACATGAAAGAGAAATACAGCTTTTATGTTCTTTGAGCTACTGTATTTTGAAGACTTTTTTTACGTAGAAGGTTGGTCTTTAATAATTACACTTTTGAAGATTTTAAGCAGGGGGATGATAAGCTTTCCTGGCTTCTGTGTGAAGAAGGGATTCGGGAAGGATAAGAGCAACTAGGGGTTTGTTGCAATCCTGCAGGTATGAAGTGAAAGTAAATTATATTAGGCTGGTGATGGTAGAGGTGAAATGAGGTGAATTTGTTGGACATAAGTAAATTCATCAAGCTTTTATATATAGACACTCAATAAACATTCATTGCAGAGACTAATGGGAAAATCTCGAGAAACTATGTTCTCTGGTCCTGATGGCTGGTTCTGACAGCTTTCACACTCTGCATCAGGTAGTTATTGACTACAGGCTGCCCGTGGTGGGGGCGGTGGTGGTGGTGGTGGGGGGGAAGCAAAGCTCTCTCTAGGTGCAAGCAAAGTGATTCCAACAGCCTCAGGGCAGATTCCTAAAGACAGACTCTGATGCAGGTACCGGACTGTTAGAAGCAAAACTGTGTAGATGCTGGGGGAGTCTTTTGTAGAAATGGAAAAAGAGATCCAGGGGGGTATCAACTGAGCACCAGAAGTGCCAGTCATACCCTGACAGAGAGGATTAAGGTAGCCTGCAGTGCATTACTTGAAGCAGATCTTCAAAAATAAACAGGAATTTATATAGTGCATAAAGGAGGAAATGCATGAAGCAAAGAGTCTCATTTCTGTGGATATGAACACAGTCAGTATTAACAAATGTTTATATCTGCTCAGCCCTCTGATAATTACGTAGTAAGTTTGTTATAACACCCTGTAATTATTTTGAAGCTAACCTCAGGTATCATATCATTTCATCCATAAATATTTCATATTACATAGTTCTAAATATAAGGACTCCTTAAAAGATATAACTAAAATAACACTGGCCTCACTCAGTGGGTTAAGGATCTGGTGTTGCTGCAAGCTGCAGCACAGTTCACAGATGAGGCTTGGATCCTGCATTGTTGTGGCTGTGGTATAGGCTGGCAGCTGCAGCTCTGATCTCTGATTGGACCCCCTAACCTGGGAACTTTAGGGCAGGTGCTGCCCTAAAAAGAAAAAAAAAAGTATTCTCAGATAATTTGTACAGGCAGTTAAAGGGTATATTTCTTGTATATAGATGAAACTGGGTAAAGAATTGAAAAGCTGAACAGTGGTATCTTAGAGTGTGCCTGTAACACGTTGGAGAGGAGAAAGAACTGTATCAAGGAGTGGAAAATACAGCTTGGGTATCCCTGAGATATCTTGAAATGTGATTGAATGGCTTGGATTCTGGAACAAGTATGCAGATGGCAAATATGCCTCTTCAGGTGTGTCAAACGGTTTCTCCTCGGCTGGAAGAATCTGTATTCTGCAGACTTGGGCATATGTCTTATCCACCATTGGCATCTGTGACTGGCAAGATGAGAGATTTCTTCAGCTATATTATATAAAAATAAAATATCTGGTACCAATATTTATGTCATCGACAGAGTGGGGGCCTGAGTATCAGAGGAAGCTATCTGGGTCTTTCATATCCAGGGGCTTTGAGTGAACTTGGGCCAGGTGCTGGCATCACCAATAATTTTTATTCTCATGATTTTCTAAAACTTTTAATATTGCTATGACCTTTTTTTTTTTTTCTCCAAAGATTTTTTTAAACTTGGCTTCCATGGGCTGCCCCTGTCTTGGTCCATTTCTCTTCTCCCTTGTTTTTATTTTTTAAGTGTTTGTCCTTTTACCCCTAGATTTTATATCTGGTCATATAAACTTTATCATTTTTGAAAATAGCTTTTCAGGTCATATCGTGGAGATTTCAGGGAATACAGTCTTACCAAATGCAAATGATATTTTTTGCTACCTCTTCAAAACTGTATTTCTCTTTCCTGCCTTATTTCTTTGCCATGAACCTAGAACAGTCTTGATAGAGTTGGAAAACATGAAAATCCACCACATTTCTGATGGTATGAGACGCAACATTTCCTGCAGTGCCCCTGCAGTTACTCAGAGGTAATGTTCCATTTGATTTGTGTTTATCTGATTTCAGTTATATTATTATGTTTTTGTCTTAGTCTTTCTCCTAAGGGTTTTATCCATTTTCATTTCATTCTTCGTTATTTTCATAGAAGCTGCTTTGGTATTTCTCATGTGTGCTTAATACTATTTTTGTTTTATTTTTCATTTATTTCACCATTTTTTTCCCTTGGCCACACCCATGGCATATGGAAACTCGCAGGCCAGGGATTAAATCCATGCCACAGTGGTGGCAACACCAGATCCTTAACCTGCTGCACCACAAGGGAACTTCCAATTTCACCTTTTAACATTTATAAGTTTTTCCTACTGCTTTCTCTCTTCTATATGTTGTTTTCCCAATGGCTCAGAATACTACATTCCATTATTGCCACCCTCTCCTGAGGATATTTAATGCTGAGGACATATAATGCTGAGGACATATAATGCTGAGGACATCATCTCATTATTGCTACCCTCTCCTGAGGACATTTTCTTCTCAGTAAACTTTTAACTTTATCTCATAGGTTTAATTATAGATTTTCATTCTTTATTGCTTTTAATGAGTTTGCAATTTCAGTTTTATGCATTTGCTCTAGGTCTTAATCAGGAACATGTGTCTTAGCCTCCAAAATATAGCTATAAAAAAGGTAATTTTAAAATTAACTCAATTTTATGTTATTTTGATCAGAGAATGTGACCTATAAAAAATATAAAAAAAATTGAGGCCCAATACCAGATTGATTTTTGCAAATAGATGAGAAAAAATTCATTCTCAAGTTTTGAGATACATATGCCTCCCCTCACATAAATGTGTTCATATTATGTATTGCTGCTAGATTTGTTCATGTCTGAAAACGCTATATTACAAAGCCTCACAAGAATAAATTTTTAAATTAAGGTTTTGAGTTTCCAATACTTTTATGTTTTTGGTGCATTTGAACTTATTTCTGGCAAACTTCCCACTTAAGAAATGTTTTGCCTTTTATCATTATTCATTCCTCTTTGCCCTCCTTGAAGCGTTAAGCCTTGGAGAAAGCACCAGCCAGGTCTGCTTCTTTTTTCTTTGCACTTGCATATCATTGCTTCACTTAATATTTTTAGTTCTCCTATTTCCCTTAGATTTAAGAGTTTTTGTCTTAAACAATATAAAGCTAGCTTTGCTTTCTTTATTGTATCTTAACTATATCTGTCTCTCAAAATGGTAATACAGGCCACTGAGATATTTGTTTAATCCACTTTATTACTTTAATAAAGGTCTTATGTCATTTAGATTGTCTTCCTTTTTATTTTACTGTTCTAAAAGCTATCATTCATTTCAGTTTTTCCCATTGTTTTAGAAATTATATTCTTCTTTTCAATTTCACTAGTTGATACTTTCTTATTCCTGAAATTAAAAATTACTCTCTAATCATTCTTCCCATTGTGGTTCAGTGGTAATAAACTCCATATTATTCATGAGGACATGGGTTTGATCCCTGACCTTGCTCAGTGGGTTAAGGATCTGGCATTGCTGTGAGCTCTGGTGTAGGTCACAGACACAGCTCGGATCCCGCTGTGGCGTAGGCCGGCAGCTGTTGCTCTGATTCGACCTCTAGCCTGGGAACTTCCATATAGCATGGGTGGGACCCTAAAAAACAAAACAAAACAAAACAAAACAAAAAAACCTCTCTGATAAATAAGTATCAAATCATGATGTCTTGATTTTTAGAAAAACATCAGTGTGTAGATTGAAGAAGATCAAATCAAGGTAATTTTCCTCTACTATTCATTTTATTATGGCCCCTCTATTTCTCTTCCTTCTACGCTACTTGAACATATTACTGCTTGTGTGATTGGCTACTTGGATCTCTTCTCATCTGGATTTGCTCAGTGACAATCCCATTGTAGTTCAATCACTGAAATTTTTAATAGGAAATCAGGAATTTTATTCTGTAACAAGGATTTCCTTAATTGTGAATATTATTGTCATTATTAACTTTGTTAATATTATCATCTGTCTCACCCATAATTCTGTTTGATCTGAGGCTTCCTAGTCTAGTCTAGATATTCTGCTTGCTTTTGGATTTTAAATCCCTTTATGTATGTGTCATTACTTAATCTTTATCTTCTCATGGTTTGATGTATCTTATGGTTCACATCAAGCCACCGGAATCTATTAAACAATGATAAACAGACACATGGAGAAAGACACAGCTATCCATGCTCTGATGAACTTTGGTGTATCTGCTGGTAAAAGGGCAGCCCTTAGCAGAGTCATCAGGGGAAAACTCTTGCCCCAGTTCTGCTATGACTTAAAGATTATCACTCCCAGTTTCAGGGGGTGAAGAAGGCTCTGCAGAGGTCTGGAGATCTAGCAAGTATTTCTAGGAACACATACTGGGAACTCCATGGATCTCTCCTGAGTACAGAGGACTCTAATTCTTACCCTTGTGTTTGGTTCTCAGGCACCCATCTGGTCCAGAAGGGAACGAAGCCCTGTGCCTCGATAGAGATTATGATCCAGCACATACATCCCACTTTGGTGCTGCTATCCTACTAGAAAATATCATCAGAATTGGAATATGAGAGCAGAAACATCAGAGTACTTTTTTAAAAATAAAGTTTTATTGCAATATAGTTAGTTTACAAGGTTGTGATAATTTCTGCTGTACAACAAAGTGACCCAGTCATACATATACATATATCCATTCTCCCTTAGATTCTTTTCCCACATAGATTATCACAGAATTCTGGGTAGCGATCTCTGTGCTATACAGCAGGTTCCCATTGACTAATCATTCCATATAACTCAGTGTGCATATACCAGTGTCAAACCCACAGTCTATCCCTCCTACCCCCCAACCTGTCCCCTTTGGTAACCATAAGTTTTTCAGTCTGTGAGTCTGTTTCTGTTCTGCAAATAAGTTCATTTTTACCTTTTTTTTGGGGGGGGGGGAATTACACATACAGGTGATATCATATGATGTTTGTCTTTCACTGACAAACTTCACTTAGTATGATAGTTTCTAGGTCCACCTGTGTTGCTGCAAATAGCATTATTTCATTCTTTTTTATGGATGAGTAATATACTACCATTTGATCCAGCAATCCCACTCCTAGACATCTATCCAGAGAAAACCAGCAGAGTATTTCTTAATTATTTTTTTAATAGTGGAATTTAGCTCATTTGCACTAGTTTTTTTTGTTGTTGTTACATAAACAACAATTTATTTTCTTTAATCTTTTGGCATGATGTGCAAAGTAGAAGTATTATTTTAAACTATGTCTCTAACATTTAATAGATATATATTTTATTAGATATATTTAATAGATATATATTTAATAGAGTTTAATAGATATATATTTAATCCTACTTTTTTTTTAATTATCAAGGAATCAGATTTTGGTTAGAAAGAATATGTCCGATGATCAGGGGATGTGGTCTCTGGAATCACATTCCTTGTTCTTGTGTTTGGTGTTCATCACTTACTAGCTGTGTGTCTTTAATAGTTTCCACATCTACAGAATAAGGCTGATCTATGGTTGAAATGAGATAATATAGGCAAAAAACCTAGAACAGTGCTAGAATGTTGTCCAGCCCTTAAGTATCCAGAAAATATCATCATTACCATTCTTGTTAATAACAGTTACAAACATTATTTATTCCTTACAATGTTTTATTTGGTTTCCAATACCTCCATCCTTTTATGTTAATTTTTTTTACATTGAGTGTTCTTTTATAATATTTACTGGGGAACATATTTTAGATTTACAAAGCACTTTTGGTCATGAATCTAGTCCAGTAGACATCTAATACCAAGTTCTCATAGAAACAAAACAAAATGTCTGATTTTGCAATATATCTGCTTATTTTTACAAGTATAATTTACCATGATAGCGGATGATAATGGTAATAAGAATACATATAAGGCATCATGCAATGCTACTGGTTATTGGTGACAGGAAAAGAAAGGCTAATTTTTTTTTTTTTTTTGTCTTTTTAGGGCCTCACCTGCAGCATGTGAAGTTCCCAGGCTAGGGTTGATTTGGAGCTATAACTGCTGGCCAACATCACAACAAGAGCAGCACAGGATCCAAGCTGTGTCTGTGACCTATACCACAGCTCACAGCAATGCCCATAGATCCTAGCCGTTACCACAGAGCCGCAAAGGGCACTGCAAAAGGCTAATACTCTTGAACAAAGTTAATTGTAACCAATTACTAGAACTCCTCTGTGATGTTTAGACTTCACAGATATAAATGCTAATGGCTCTAAACTTTCTTTATGAGATTTCTGTGGAAAGATAAACCCACTATCTTTCTAGCACCTTCTAAAGTTATTTATTATAATTTAATCACAGAAATTATGTTATAAACTTTCTTTTTTCTTTCTGGAAGCTTGGAATTTTTTTCTTTTCCTTTAAATTACATAAAAGTACATTTCTAAAACTTATCTTCGTGTGAGATCCACCTCCTCTTCTCCCCCACAACGTTGCCTATTATTTTACATGAAACTCAGGAATTCTTTTAACTTGTATACTCAAATATTTGCACAATTAAGGACATTTTTTCTTTTTTTTAATTTTATTTTGTCTTTATAGGGTTGCACCCACTGCATATGGTGGTTCCCAGGATAGACGGTGATTTGGAGCTGTAGCTGCTGGCCTACACCACAGCCACAGAAACACAGGAGCTGAGCTGCATCTGCGGCCTGTATCACAGCTCATGGCAACACCAGATCATTAACCCACTGAGTGAGGCCATGGATCAAATCTGTGTCCCCATGGGTACTAGTCAGATTCATTTCTGCTGAGCCACGATGGGAACTCTTTGACATTTTTCTTACTTGCTCTATTTTATTAGGTTTTTTTTAATATTGATTTTTATTTTTTCCATTATAGCTGGTTTACAGTGTTCTGTCAATTTTCTACTATACAACAAGGTGACACAGTCACACATACATATATACATTCTTTTTTCTCACATTATCATGCTCCATCGTAAGTGACTAGATATAGTTCCCAGTGGTATACAGCAGGATCTCATTGCTTATCTATTCCAAAAGCAATAGTTTGCATCTATTAACACCAAATTCCTGATCCATCCTACTCCCTACTCCCTCTTCTCTTATTGTTGTGTTCCTGTCTCTTCTGGAATACCTATAATTCTTAAATGGAATCTCCCTTTTCTGTCTTACAAATACATTCTCATCATTTTTATCTGAGAACTGCAAGAGTCCCTAATAAATTCATTTTCTCTGAACGCTTTTATCTCTTTGGTGCCTTGATTAAAACCAGGTTGTTCCCTGAGGTCAAGTTCTCCCATGAGTTCTTGGATATAAACACATTTTTCTCTTACACCCCACATATATCAACACTAGAAAGTAAGCGTGTCTCCCTACTTGCCATTGCTTTCAAACAGCCCATCTCCCTTTCCACAGAAATGAAGACTAAAATGAAAACAAGGCTAAACAAAATCCTGTTGAAATTTAGGCCATTCAGCCACCCTATTCTTTGCCCTACTTGTTGCTGTATTTTTTGACCTTCTATCACTCCCCTGCATTGATTGAAGAGATTGACTCTAGATTCAGACTTTCTAGGAACCTATGTGATGAGTCTTTTTTCTCTTGCTTTTTTCATGATTTTCTCTTAGTCTTCGTCTTTTCACAAATGGACTCTGATGTTTCAAGGGAGGAGGGATCTCTTTGCACTTTTCTATTTTAGGTCCATTGTGCTTTTCAATGCTTAGATTAATATTTTTTTCATTGCCTTTGAGATGTTTTCAGTCTTTTTTTCTTAAAATAATTTTTCTGCCTCTTTCTCATCTGTCTTTCTAGGACTTCTATTACATATATGTTGGTATATTTTAATCTATCAAATCTCTTCATTGCACTTATAACAATGTTCTTTACATTTTATGAAGGTCTATGAAGGCTCGGTAGTATTTGACTCCTGTCTTCTTCATTTTCAATTTTATCTCATGTCAATCTCTCTCTTTCTTTTATGTCATGCTCCAGTTACAAGGCCTTACAATTGCTCCTAGAACAAAATTTATAAGGGAGGAGAAATGTGCCTAATAGCCTTTCAGTTGCTATTATCTGTACCTTAAATGATTTTTTTCTTATTCTTCACATGACTTTTTTGTCTTATCCCTATCATGAAGATCATTCTCAGAGAGTCTTTTTGACAATAGCTTCTCCCCTGTCCAAATATTCCCTACTACAACAATGTGTTTCCTTCATAGTACGTTAAAAATATGCAATCTTTGTCTATTATTTGCTTACTTGTAATTGTCTACAATCTCATGATAATGTAAGCACCATGAGATTGGAACAAAATTTTATTCATTTTTGTATCTCCAGTGTCTATTACAGTGTCTGACATATATTAAATGTTCAAGAAATAAATGTTTGCTGTATAAAAAAAATTTAATCCCTTTGATTATTAGCTCTGAATTCCAGGAGATTCTCAAGTTTATGTTCAGATTACTAACTCAGGAAAGATTTTAATTTTGCTGTTGAAATGGGTGTTTCTTTATATTCTGTTAAAACAAAACAAAACAAAACAAAACCTCTCAGGCCAGTTCTTCTGTTTGTGGTGTTATTTCCATCTATTTTCTTTTATGGATCCCAATCCAGTTTCTTAATATGTATTTTTTAGGTCATGAAAAATACGCTCTGTATTTTTTTCTCTTAAAAAGTTATTGTTAGAAGTGTGGTTTTCTAGGTCATTTTTCTTGACTAATGGTCATCTCCCCCATGCCCCTTGGGCATTTGGCAATGTCCGGAGACTTTTTGGGTTGTTACAACTGGGGAAGGATGCTGCTGGCACCTAATGGGTAGGGGTAAATGATGCTGCTCAACATCCTACAATGCACAGGGCAACTCTCTACAACAAAGCATTATCTAGTCTAAAATGTGGTACATATACACAATGGAATATTATTCAGCCATGAGAAGAATAAAACCATGCCATTTGCAACAACATGGATGGACCTAAAAATGATCATACTGAGTGAAGTAAGTCAGACAGAGAAAGATCAATATATGATATCACTTACATGTGGAAACTAATAAAAAATGACACAAAGGAATTTATTTGTAAGACGTAAATAAACTTACAGATTTGAAAACCAATCTTACTGGAGGGAGCGAAGAATTGAGAGGGTGAGAATAACATATACAAAATACTGAATAAAATAGATGATTAACAAAAGATAGGTTTCCTGTATAGCACAGGAAAATCTACTCAATAATTTGTAATAACCTACATGGGAAAAAATAATAGACATATTTATATATATGACTGATTCACTTCGTTATGCACCTGAAACTAATACAACATTGCGAGTTAACTATACTTCATTAAAATTAAATTAAAAATAAAATAAAATAATAAAATAAAATGTCCATAGACCCAAATTGAGAAATTCTGGTCTAAGTAACAGGGGGGAGAAAGGAATATGTTAATGACACGATTGAAAAATACTTAGCAAAATCCAGAAAATAGGAGCTACAACATGAGACGCAAATAGCTTTAAAGGAAAAAAGAGGGAGAGAGGGAAGGAGTGAGAGGGATATAAAAAATCACACATATATCAGAAGGAGCTTAAGAGATGTTAACCAGTTTCAGTGCATAGACCTTATTTGGACCCTGAGTTGAAGAAACAAATTGTAGAAAAAACATTTGAGACAATTGGGGAAATTAGAACATTGAATACTTGATAATACTAAAAATTTGTTTTTCATAATTTAGGTGTAATAATAGCATTTAATTATGTTCTATGAAAACATCTTGTTTGAATAGTTAGTAATAAGTTTCCCATTTACAGTATCTGCCCATTTACATTCACTTTAGAGACTCTGTTCTTATAATAATTTAGACTCTTTTAACTATCCTGTTTTGCTGAATAGTTTTGAGAGAAAAAAATGGAAAAATGGAAAAGGAACACCTATAATCAATGCATAGAACATAGCCAGAGTTGGTATATCTGAAATCTGATGTGGATTTTTGTATTAAAGAGGCATATCTTAATTTGTTGCTGCTTCATATTTGGAAATTGATGTTGTCTCTGAGGCTTTCAGTGAGGTCAGGAAAATATAGAGGCTCCTTTAAAAAGGGAAAATGAAATTTTAAAAAAGTTTCATATTTTCCTTGGTCTGTTGCTTAAGAAGGTTACTGTAGGAAATGTAAATAGACCACAGGAAGCTTTAGAAACTCAGCTCCTTTATTGGAAAAAAATGGAAATTCTGTTTTTTACAGAAATAAAGTAATTCTATGAAAACACGAAATGCAGTTGGTTATCATTTAAAAAGGGTTAGTCTTTTGGATTATGGTTTCTTTGATATAGTACAACTCTGCCACATGCCATTCCAAGTATATTTTTGAAAGCAAAATAAGTGGAAAGCTGTTTTCTTTCTTCATTAATGTCCTGCTCTGTTCTATTTGCAGAATGTCAAGAGAATGAACACAGAGTTGCCCTGGATCACTTTCAGAGAGAGAAGGATGAATGGGGTAAGGGAGTTGACCCTGAAAGCAAAGAATCACCTCAAGTTGAAGAAATAATGCTTCACAATCCTCTAATTGTGAGAAATTTCACTTGTCCTAGACCTTCAATACCATTCCCCTTGAGTGAAAAGAATCCAAAGAACTTGGAGAGCAGAGGGGTAGATTTTCGTCTACTTGTTTACTAACTATAAAGTCCTCACGACCCTACCAGGCTTGTAAATTATTCCTTTTGGATGATTCTTTTCATTTCCTCTCCAAAGACACATTTCCTTTCCTCTCTTCTCCATTTGCCTTTTATACAATCTCTTGGTAATAAATTCAACTTAGCTCCTTTTCTTCCTTTGAATAAACTTTAGTGAGAAAGTAGTAATATCTTGAAGAAGATATTTTAATAAGTACTCATCTTTTAATCAATGCTTTTTGATCAATGACTGCATACCAGGGCCAGGGGACACAGTGCAGAATAATCACACACCTTGCCTCTGTCTGTCCTTATGGGGCTTACCTGGCTTCCTGCAGCCTCTAGAGCTGAAGTCAGCAAAAGACAGCTTGCCGGGCAAACCTGGCCCATTGCCTGAGTTTGGAAATAAAGTTTTATTTGAACAGAGTCATGCTCATTCAGTTACATATTGTCTATGGCTGCTTTTGTGCTGCCATAGCAGAGCTGAGTAGTTGCAACTCAACTATTAGGTTGGCAAAGCCTAAAATATTTACTTGCTCCTTTACCAAAAATGTTTGTCAACTGCTGCTCAGGAAGGAAAGCTAGTTGGGCTAGGGAAAGAGACGGCCAGTAAAGGATTTCTGTGGAAGTGCACCATAGACAAATAATAAAGAGAATATTACTATTACCCCAGAATGCCCCCTACTTTCCTTCCAATATCTATTCCCACTCATGAATAATCACACTCCTAGTTATTCTAATTCCACACTCTAATTGCACTAATTTCTGATTAACTTTTCCTGTCTTTGTTTATTACACAATGTGTTCACACAATAAATACTCTTTTCTGACTTCTTTTACTTAATATTATGTTTTTGGTAGCTGAAAGAAATTTGAAGAGGATTTTTGCTTTTCCAAAAAAAGGCAAAAATTGAAAACTATATTCAATATATTATAATAACCTGTAGTGGAAAATAATCTAAAAATTTGAAAATACATATAACTGAATCACTTTACTGTATACTTGAAACTAACACAGCATTGTAAATCAACTGTACTTCAATAAGACAAGTGAAAATAGTGTTCAGCATTTGTTTTGCAGCAAGATATTATAGATGCAAGATACACCCTGGACAGTGAGCATAGATCTTTCCCTGGGAAGCATAGTTTGCATCTCAGCATCAAGTTTGAATTTTATGAACATCTGTACTTTATCTTGATTTATTTTGTGCATCCATTAGCAGCATTTGTCCTAAGGTAATTGCTTTTTCCTCTTTATGTCATCTCAGTTTACAAAAGTTTTCATAGGAATGCTCTGCTTTCATGCAGCTGTACTTTTCATATAGCTGTTTTTTATAGACCTAGGAGTGGAACTGGTGAATCACAGGGTATACAGAAGCCCAGCTACAATAAATACTGCCAAGGGACTGAACCATGTTATATTTCTATCAATCCTGTATAAAAGTTTTGATTGCTCTAAGTTCTTGCTAGCCCTTGAGATTTTTCTTATTTTTCATTTCAGCAATTTTGGTATATAGGAAGTAGTACTGCATAGAGTTTTTATTTGCATCTTTCTCATGACTTATAGTATCAATTATCTATTGCCCCAATAATGCTGTATAATAAGCAACCACAAAATGTCAGTGGTGTTCCACAATAAGTATGTGCTGATCCCAAGAGTGGAGTCAGCTGGGGGCTGTTTTGGCAGCTCTGCTGTTCTTGGCTGGTATTGTTCACAAGCCTGGGAGTGTCAGCTGATTGTCAGCTGACCTAGGCTGACTGCAGCTGGAGTGATTGGGGTTACTGATCTCCAGCTGGCTAGCCCCAGCATTCTCATGGAAAAGGAACAGGTGCAAGAGCAAACAAGCCCAGTTGTGCAAGTGCTTTTCCAAACTTTGTTTGCATAACATTTGCTAATATCCCATTGGTCAAAGTGAGTCACACAGCCTAGCTTAGATCCAGAGTCAGTCAGTATTACAAAGAAACATGGCAAAGGTCCTGGAGACAGAGATGGAAGAAGTGAGCCATTTTTTGATCTATCACACTGAAGATGGTTATTGCCCATTTAGGATGTCCTCTTTAATAATGTGACTGCTTAAGTCTTTTCTGTTTTTCTCTTAGCTTGTCAGTTTCCTTCTTACTGATTTATGGATATTTATATTTATTGAAATGAGCCTTTTATTGGATATATGTATTGTGAAGAGCTTCTTCCCCTTGATTAGCTGCTTATTTCTCCCTCAATGATATCTTCTGAAAGGAAATAGAACTTACTTTTAATTTGGTTAATGTAGCATTTTTTATGTTTAATGCTTTCTGCATTTATTAAAAAAGTCTTGACTACTCCAAAATCATACAGATATTTACTTATATTGTTCTCTAATGTCTTTTTTATTGTATTTCTTATACATAATTCATAATTCACTTGGGATTTATATTTGGGAATAGATTGAGATAGGAGTAAAAACACTTTATTCCTTTATAGTGATCTAATTAATCAGGCAGCACTTGTTGAAAAGATCATCTTTTTCTTACTATGTTGTGGTCTCATCTTTGTCATAAATCAGATGCCCTTGTATATATCAGTCTGTTTCTACATTTGACTGTTCTTTGGGAGTTAATATCCAGTCTTGTTTCTGTGCCTAGAGAGAGATGTAGTAAAGTTTATATTGGATGAATCTATCAATTCTCACCTGGAGTGAATTTTTAGTGGATAATTTGGATTTGAACAGGGTAAAAATTTATTTCATACTATTTATTGACTGGCCAGGGATAAGAATAAACATGTCATGAGGAAATTTTTTTTCTGATTTAGTATATTAGGGAAACCATTTCTGAGGTATTTGTAGTTCACAATTTTTTTTTCTAGTTTAATTCACAAAGCTTCAGCTATGACATCTATTCCTAGGGTGATAGTTTATGTCTATTACAACTTTTACACCAGAATTTCAGATGGCACTGACATGTAGATTTTTTTTTCTTTCCCTCTGCCCAAGGAGAAAGATTATTATCTTATATAAAAACAAAAACTTCTTATTTGTACAATAATAAGAAATGTGAGCTCTGAATTTCTTTTTTTTTTTAAATTAGAGTATAGTGATTTACATTGTTGTATCACTTTGTGCTGCATGGCACAGTGGCCCAGTCATAAATATATGTATACATTCTTTTTCTCATGTTATCTTCCATCATGTTCGATCCCAAGAGACTGGATATAGTTCCCTGTGCCATAGGATAGGACCTCATTGTTTATCCATTCTAAATATAATAGTTTTCATCTACAACCCCAAACTCCCAGTCCATCCTATTCCCTTCCCCTTCCTCCCAACAAAAGTCGGGTCCTTAACCCACTGCTCCACAGCAGGAACTCCCAGAGACATTCTTTTATCATCATATTTACTTAGTAAATAAACACATATTTAGTAGCTACATTCAGTGATCGTTTTTCAGGGTCATTGTCAATTGGCAAAATAATTAATCCTCCCTTGGGTCATTTCTCAAAATTTTTATATATTGATTTTGCATCTTTCTAACTTGTTTATCAGCTTTCAGGAGATGGAAAATATATCTTCATCCCTTTTGAAGTCTCTTTTTGTTTAGTATGCTACTGAGCACAAAGCAGATACATGAAATCCGTTTATACAGATAGAATTCCAATAATCAGGATTAAGAAATCACAGTGTTTTTTCCACTCTCCAAACTATACTTGTATTCAACATCTTGAGAAGAGATGTATAATATAATGAAGAATTAGGAGGGCTGAGATTAGGACTGTGGGAAGTAGCGTTAGAGGCTGGATAGTCATTAGAGGAGACTTAGAATAATTAGTAAAACAATAAGAAAGGAAACTGGAAAGAGTAGAGTTTAGAATCAAAGGAAGAAAAGAGTTTCAGAAAGAAAAGAGTAGTCGATGATGTCAACATCGCAAAGAGGTCAAGTTAAGGGAGGCTTGAAATAGATCCTGAAATTTGGTAAATAGAAGGTCAGTTTCCCTGACTTCAGGGAAAGCTAGTTCAATAGAATGGCCAACACTAGTGAGATCAGCAGTGGTGAGCTAAGGAGTGAGTAAGAGGGCATGGAGAAACATGAGTAAGGACATACTCTCAGGAAGTCTCAAGTGTTTTGAAGAACAATTAGTGTTGCAGGAGTTCAGAGAAAGAAAAGAGCAAGGAAAGTTCATGGAGAAGGTATAATGAGGGGAAGGGAAATTCATGACTCATTGGGAAAAAGAACAAACATAATGGTTTGAGGTTAAAAATGGCCCACCTAGGGGTGGCATCAGGAAGGTGAAAGACAAGGAGGAGAGTAGAAACTTGTGATGGAACTATATGACATGATAACTAGTTGAATTGAGTGCAGGGAGGTTGGGAGGTGGGTTGATTTGGAAATCTCAAGCTTGGATTATTAACAATACAGTGGTGCTGTGAACAGAAGAAATAGGGCAATCTGAAGAACAAGTAGATTTTGCAGGAGGCAGATAATGAGTTTACTCAAAAAGCTATTGAATGTGAGGTGCAAAAGGAACCTCTTGGTGTGACTGTGAAGGTGGCAGTTGGAACTGTAGGTTAGAGGAGAGATTTTACACCAACTACGATCACTGCATCATCACGCTTGATTTCCCAGTTTGAAACGTACAACCTCTTTAATTCATAATGTAAGATAGTTACATTATGCTTATTGCTTAATAAGCAATGCTTATTGCTACCGTTTATCAACTGATTCCTTTTCTAGCCTAACTCACTAATATTCTTTATTGATAGTGCAACTAATAATCCTTCACTCTACAAAAGGACCTCTTGTGGCTTGATGAAAGAAAAGCTCTCGACATCATGCCTAGTCACAAGTACTCAATTAAATACCATGTACCTTAAAGCAAGACACTCATTAGCTCCTGTCTCCCACGAAATCCTACTTACTCTTTGTACCAGTTTTCTATGGCTGTTATAACAAATGACCACAGATTTAGGGGCTTAGTACAGTAAAATGTATTTATACTTCCAGAGGTCAGAAGGCCATGACAGGTCTTGCTGGGCTACAATCAAAGTGTCAGCTAAAATCAGAGCTGCATTCCTTTCTGAAGGGGAGAACCTGCTTCCTTACCTTTTTCAGTGCTCAGAGGTTCCCACATTCCTTGTCTTGTGGTCCCCTTCCATCTTGAAATTCAGCGATATGAGTTTTTCTTCTATCATGTCACTGACACTGACTCTTCTGTCTTCTATTTCCCCATTTAAGGCTCCTCGTGACACCACTGGATTTACTCAGGTAATCCAGGATAGTCTTAATTTCATTTTCACTTTTTTTTTGTTTGTCTTTTTTATTCTTTCATGGCTGCACCTGAGGTACATAGAGGTTCCTAGGCCAGGGGTCCAACTGAAACTACAGCTGCCGGCCCATGCCACAGCCACGGCAATGTAGGATCCAAGCCGCTTCCCAGATTAGGGAAATTTTTGGCTATAATCTCTTCAAATATTTTCTCTGGCCCTTTCTCTCTCTCTTCTCCTTCTGGACTCCCTATGATACAGATGTTGGTACATTTAATATTTCCCAGAGGTCTGTTAGAATCTCCTCAGTTCTTTTCATTCTTTTTTCTTTATACTTTTCTGTGGTGTTTATTTCCACCACTCTGTCTTCCACCTCACTGCCTCCATTATCCTGCTACTGATTCCGTCTAGTGAATTTATTTTATTTTATTTTATTTTAGTCTTTTCTAGGGCTGCACCATGGCATATGGAGGTTCCCAGGCTAGGGGTCTGATTTGAGCTGTATTCACCGGCCCACACCACAGCCACAGCAACACCAGATCTGAGCCACATCTGTGACCTACACCACAGCTCACAGCAATGCTGGATCCTTAACCCACTGAGCGAGGCCAGGGGTCAAACCCACAACCTCATGGTTCCTAGTCAGATTTGTTTCCACTGTGCCACGATAGGAACTCCTTATTTTCACTCTTAATTCTCTTTTTCCATGTAACATATTTTATTCACAGGTCCTGGGGATTAAGGTGTAGATATCTTCAGGAGGCATTATTCCTATCACACTCTTAGAGGTCACAGGTATCACTTCCTCTATAAAGCACGGGGTGACTCCCCCAAATTAAGTAAATCATGTCTTTTCAGTATTTGTTCCACACATAGTGACTACCTCTTATTACAGCTTTTAGCAAATCATGCTGGAATTATTTGTATATTATTATTATTATTGGTCTGACACCTTCACTCCAGGGAGGCAAGGCAAAGAGCAAGCTCTGAATGAAAAATTATTGAATCAACAAATGCAGAGGAGGTAGATAGAATCTTGGTAGGGGTCTATTAGGAGGGAAAATGGCTTATGATGGGGAAGTGGGTTTCAGGTCCATTTGGTAGTAGGATAAGGGATCTAAGTATGAAAGACAGGTAAACCCAGATATTGAGAGACAAGGTTGAGAAGTTAGTTTCAGCAGAATTGGCACAATCAGCTGACAACAGGCAATGACTGACTAGAAGCCACATTATATTGCAATTTAGGGATACGTTATTTATGAACTCTTACCTGATTAGGAAGAAAGCCTAAAATGAAAGGAAGGCTGTGTGCAGTAATGTTATAAAGAGATGCCATAATGACACAAAAATCTGGAAAACCAGTAGTGTTTTTTTTTTTTTTCTCCCCCTTTAAGGTATAGAAAACTAACACCAATAAATACGTAGTAACAATAAGAAAAAAAACCATCCTCGATGATCCATCACTGTCCTGGGAGAGCAGTGCTTTAATTTAAATGATAAGGGTAGTTCTATTTCCCTCTTAGGCTGACCTATCCCTTGGGTGGAGAAGGTCAATGTTGGGTTGTATGTGTGTGACGCATATTTCCTTCAGGCAACAATCAATTTCCTTTTTCCGATCCTGTGCTCCCCACACACCCACTGATAAATAGTCTAGTCTCCCTGGAGCAACCACTCACCAGGAAGGGAGTGCCTGGTTCACCTCTGACCAGTCCTGTTCCCAGGCCTGCTGGTGGTTGCCCCAGTACAAATTCATCAACGAAGCCCTAGTTTCTGTCTTTGTGTGTGTTATTAGAATGAATCAATTTTCCAAGGGCTAGTTGAAAGTCTAATAAATATAATGTATCTAAAAACATGTCGAAGACCAGCCCAGGAGGATGGAACATTCTCCGTGGTCTGTCTGAGTTCTACTGTGATGGTTCCTTTTGACTCATTTAACTCTGGGGCCTAGGTGATGGTGTGCTTCCGTTCAGCAGGAAATGGGTAGTCATTGAAGCGTCTTCTTCTTTTCCTTTTTTTTTTTTTTTGGTTGCACCCAACATATATGGAAGTTTTCCGGGCCAGGAGGGATTGAATCGGAGCCATAGCTGTGTTCTACGTCACAGCTATGGCAACACAGGATCCTTAATACACTGTACCAGGCTGGAGATCAAACCTGAGCCCCAACAACAGACAAGGCCCAGTCCTTAACCCACACTGCACCACAGTGGGAACTCTCATTGGATCTTCTTAAATAATCAAGGGAATAAGAAGGTGAAAATGGAGTTTTCATGAGTTTCTAAAACTGAAAGATTAATCTGACATTGCTTTGTACAAATAACGAAAGGATAGCAAAAGACAAAAGCAGTTGGAGAGGAGGCTGTGAAAATGCTGCCCGAGTGGGCAATGGTCTGCACTGGGAAATAGGGGGGGGGGGGGTATTAGAGAAGAAGGTGACTGCTACCATTGCTATGAGGATGAAGAGGAGGAAGCAACCCAAGATATGTCTTTGATTTTGATTATGGATCAGAGTGAGACTAGTCTAACAGAACATGTAATAAAGAGATATTTAATACAACTTTTGGTGGTCCCTGAATTAAAAGCATGAAATAATTTCAGTGTAACTTTCTTTCTTAAAAAAAATTCAGGTGATTTTTTTTCCCCCAAAGATGTTTTCGCATTAATTCATTTAAAAGATTAGCACCTAGGCTTATTCTTGGACCATGAGAAATAGATTCATTGTTTTAAAACCTTAGCTCTCATTGCTTTTCCATTAATTAGTAATAAAGGATAACTTATTTCAGGAAATAAGTAAAACTAAAAATATTCTCTGAAGTATAATGCTCAAATTAATAGAAAATGATGGCGTTTAAAAAAATTCAATTACCTACTAGGAAAGACCAACTTTAAATGATAGATAAATACCAAGCTTCTTCCTAAATTATTCTAACTTCCTCGAATCATGCAAGAAATATTTTTCAAAGTCACCTGGAATCCTAACCAATTCCTAGGAAGCACGACTGG
Organism: Phacochoerus africanus; assembly: GCF_016906955.1. Classification (NCBI taxonomy): domain Eukaryota; kingdom Metazoa; phylum Chordata; class Mammalia; order Artiodactyla; family Suidae; genus Phacochoerus; species Phacochoerus africanus. The sequence continues at coordinate 48,786,747 of NC_062550.1, read as the reverse complement.
GAGGTGATTTCTGAGCAGACTTTTAGAGCCCTTCATGGTGCCAAGCCATATGTAGAATCTTCAGGAGACTTGCATTTCATTTATAATCAAGGTCATATTAAATTCTGTGTAAACACTCTTTGGCTGGACTCCATATCCAAAACTCCTTTCAAAGTCCTATCAACACAAAAGTAAAGCTAAGATAAATAAATAAAATTCATAAAGAACAAGAGTCTCATTGTCTGGCCTGTAACATTTACCTGACTCTGTTCTCTCTCTTTTTCACACACACACACACACACACACACACACACACTTTTTTTTTTTAAATCCTTAATTGAAAAATTAAGCCTCTAGGAGCCAAAACATACACTGCAAAGCTAAAGACGTTTGGGCATTGGCATCTCCAGGAGCCTGGCACTAGTGACTGCTGTAGCTGGTTTTTGCACTGTGAGACTGCTTTTGATTTATTGCTGTCATAAAACAGAAATAGGTGTAGTGCTATAATGATTTGCGATTTGTTCCTAACTCAAAAGACTCTGGTGGCCTCTTAAATTTATTATAACAACTCACATTAGGAAAATGGAACTAACTTGACAGGACTCATTCCTGCAGGTCACACAGAAACTGTGAGGGTTTTCCCTCCAATGTGTTGGGTTTGAGGAAAGGATGAAAAAGGAGAGAGGGGAAGAGGGGTAGAATGTGGTCATTTGAAGCCGTTGGTCTAAAACAATCAACTTAGAGCCAGAAGTGTTGAACATTAGGTATTTGGGTTTCTCTGTGGACAGTGAAAAGCATGTCTAAAAAAAAAGTCAGTTAGCCTCCCATTTTACTTGCTCATCTTTACATTTTTCTCTTCAGTGTGAGGGTTCCACCAGGGCAGGTTTCCTGCCAATGCTTGACAACCATGTCCATGCTGGTTCTTGGCAGCTTGATAGGGTATCAGGGAAGGAAGAGCTCAAATGGTCCAAGACCTCAGCATGAGTGATTGTAAAGGCTCCCGCCACGTGTGTTAATACTTGTAAATACAGAATTGAACATCAACACTTTACCTCTTTCAAGGGCACTCAGATCTGAGTGTGGAGGCTGAGGGTAATACCATGTCAGCCTGGAGTTCAGAAAGGAAGGTTGGATGTTATCTATTTTATTTTATTTTATTTTTATTTTTTTGGTCTTTTTGCCTTTTTTAGGGCTGCACCCGCTGCATATGGAAGTTCCCAGGCTAGGGGTCTAATAGGAACTGTAGCCGCCGGCCTAGGCCAGAGCCACAGCAACACAGGATCCAAGCTGCGTCTGCAATCTACACCACAGCTCACGGCAACACTGGATCCTTAGCCCACTGAGCAAGGCCAGGGATCAAACCAGCAACCTCATGGTTCCTAGTCGGATTTGTTAGCCATTGAGCCATGATGGGAACTCCAGATGTTATCTATTTTAAATATTTGTCAAAGTGAGTTTTTCTTGAGCTCTCTTCTTTGGGGAGATAAAAAGTATATGTAGAAGAACTTCTGGTATCAACCATCTTGCTTTGGCACTGAGTAGCAGTTCTGAACACTGAAATGAGGCACCCAAACAAGAATGGCAAGCACATCCATTATTACGCAAAAACAAAGAATTTGGAGATAAAATATTGGGTGGGAGTACTCATTATACTGTTCCAGTCCTCAGAAATCCTCTATACTTCTCTAAATAAGTTTTCTCATTGAAAAAGAAGAATATAACCTTTATCTACCGAACAGATTTGCCATAAGGAAGAGTGATGCTTGTTTTTGTTAGAGAGGGGTGTGTGTGTGTGTGTGTGTGTGTGTGTGTGTGTGTGTGTGTTGGGGATGGAGAGGAGGTTTTGGACTGTGTAAAGTAGAGTCGATTTAGTGGAGTTGGAAAGGGATGTCATGTTTCCAGGCCCACTGTATACCTAAGTCAACACCCAAGGGAAAATCTAGCCCCTGCTGGAATATTAACTATCACCCGAAAAGGCAGAAGCATTAAATCTCTAAGCAAGACTGCTATGAATGAGTGATTGCTTAGGGTCTTATCCCACAGATTCCTCTGCAAAAAAGTCCTTCCACTGGTTAGTGTGGCCAAAGAAAGGATAGCACTGATGAGAAGCCATAATAATGGTCCTGGGGAGCTTGACCACTTTCTATAAACTTTGAAGGTGATGCTCCGTGATGAGCTTCACAAAGCCATCGGCAACCTTGATCAGCCCTGACCCCAAGATGAAGTGTCTTACCTCTGGATGTTGCACTGTATCAGGAGTCTGGATAACCCAGTTCTAGTCCTGACTGTCACTAACTCTGAGCAAATCACTTCAGCTCTCTGAACCTGTTTCCTAGTCTACAAGATGTGACAGGTCAGGAGCAGGGGGAGCTGGATGAGGGATTGGATGAAGTATTCCATTTTTTTCCCCCTAAGTTCAGATATTCCTGATGATGATATCTTAACACAAGGTTATCAGATGGAACAGCTAGAATTCACTTAGTTTAGTAGATGGGGAATAATAGAAACAGCTACCGATCTTTTAACTCTTTCCATGTGCAAGGACTATTTCTAAGCAACTTACACACATTATCTCATTTTCTCCTCACAACAACCCTATGTCATTGCTATACATAATTGATGGATGAGGAAATCATACAGAAATAGTGATTTTCCCGAAACACCTCTAGGAATTTGCAGGTGAAACCTTTGAGCCTAGGTGGTTTGGCTTCATATTCTTTAGCTTTAAATTATAGTGGATTCTTGCAATATTGTTTTTAGAAGAATTTGAAAGCCTCAGTAGGGAAGAATTCCATAGCTGATTATTGATATTCACCAAGGACTTGAACTGTAGAGTAGGAACACTCATGCTGAGTGTCTGCTGATCTGGATTATAGCACAAATCTTACAGCATTCCTGAATTATCAAACCCAGAGGAATATTTACATTTTTGATAAAATGCCTATATGCCTTTACTCAGGCTTCATAGCAGGCTAGGACATACTGGGGACAGATGCAACCATGTAACTCATTGAAAAGACAGAGGTATGTAACATTAGACTCTCCCCAAGCAAGATCGATAACCTCAACATCTATTCTCCTACCCCTCACCCACGTATTTGCTATCTCCAGAATCTCATAAGTCTTTGGAAGCAATCCAAAGCAATTCATCTGCAGAAAAAAAAATGAGACCTTTTGCTTTAAGGCAAACAAACCATGGGATTTGGGTTGGATGTCCCAGATGGCAAGGAGGAGTGTGAAGGTGTGAAAATGTCTCCTAGGCAGTCCAGCCTTGATGCATTTCCACACAACCCAAATTTACATAATAGAGAAGATCTTATCTTGTTTATCATCCTCAGATGATTTGCATATTTTTTTTTGGTGGGTAGAGTGATCATACACTTCTCATATTGCTGATAAATGGAAACAAAATTCATGGTAGAGATTTAATCTAAATTTAGTCTTGAATCAGTTGTCATTTTTGAGCAAATGGAAATGCATGTATAAAGGAGGAAATGAATATATTTTAAACATATACTTTTAAACAAAATTATTAGCCAGTGGAACCGGAATTTGATTAGCTATACATAAGGTCAGTTTTATCAGGAAATACCTTTATAACTAAAAAAAAGGAATAGTGTGAACTCAGTGCAATGGAACTCTGTTTTGGTGGCCATCTATTTGTTTCTTTTTTTCCAGAGTACCTTCTGGTCCAGACCTCTCATAGTCCTAAGTATATTGTGAAGTTTATATATACACCTCTTCTATTACACCCAGAGTGTCTCAAGGTCAGAAACTGTCTCTAATTCATCCTGAGATCCCCGAGGTCCATCAAAATGCTAGCAAGTAAAAAGTATAGTCAAAAACTACTGTAAAAATGTTCTGTAACCAACCATACTAAAACTCACCATCATACAAAACTTAGCATTTATACTCCAGGGTATTGTTCTAAGGTTAACTGTGGATCAGATTGTCCAGGTTAAGCTCAGGGAGATTCTTCCAAGCTGTGGGCCCAGTTGGCTTGGCTCTTTGCTGTTGGCCACACTCCAGTCTGTTCCTAGAACCCGGTTGGAAGGATAACAGCTAATCAGGAGAAAGTGTTCCCATGGCAGAGGCAGAAGCACAAAAGGTAAATTTAACTGCAGGCACAGATTTCAAAATTCTATTATCTCACAACCATTAGTATTTTATTGGCTAGAGCAAGTCACATGATCAAGCTCAACATTCATTGAGCAGTAAAATATACTCCATGTCTAGGAGAAGAAACTTCAAAGCCTATGGCAAAAGGTGTGGATACAGAACAGAGTGAAAAACTGGAAATACTAATGCAGACCACCATAATAGATACTCAATGGAAGCTTAGAGAATTAATGAGTTCATGTTCCCAACCTGTCTCTTCATACCTTTTTTGAGTTCTTAACCAATGACTACATCAAATGCTCTGAAGGTTTTCTCAGAATAGTATTAATGGTTGGCAAATATTTAAATAATTAGACATCCAAAAAAGTATTCCAATATGATCTGAACTAGGGGGACTTACTACTAAGGTGTGAGTAGAAGCTCTACAAATACTCTTTTTGGCCATGCATAGCATTTCTTTTCATGATCTAGGTCTGAGCCAAAAGAAAGAAAAAAAGAATTAAAAAAGGAAAAAAAAATTATGGAAATGCCCTTTAGTGTTTGAGCTCATAAACATGTGGTGGTCTGTTGCTTTTAGTTCTTCTCTTTGAAGTTGATGGTGTGAACCAGGTGGTTTTACTCACCTAGCCCCATCTGAGGCATAACGAATAGATCTTTCTTTGCAAGACAGTGGAAGCTTATGACATGTCCAGCTAGAAGAGCAAATGCCCTCCAAGAAGTTGCTGCCCTGCTGGGACTCTAACCTTCCTTCCAGAACCACTGAATGACTACTGCCACATTTCTATGAGGCTGACACACCTGCTTTAAATATCAATTTGCTTGTGCCTCTGGATTTTCAGGTGGTGATTTTTATTGCTTTCCAAAGCATGAAATTTGAACTTAGGTTTTCCCTGATGTCAGATTAGCAAAAGCACCTTAACAGGGAGCTTTTTAAATAAAGCAGCTATTTCTGGTGGTTACCTCATATTTTAAGAGCCCATTAGAACTATATAGAGAGTTTGCTAAAAGGCAGGAAGAAAAGTGTTGAGTATTTAAAGTTGCAACTGGTCATTTCACTATTAAAATATTAGTGTAGACTGGCTTACATATTTTTGTGTGTGTGTTACAAACCACACATCTGAAGATAGAATAATAATCCTCCATGGCTAGAGATGGAAATTCCTTTGTCTATTTTTCAAAGAAACTTAGAAATTTTTTTTTTGCTGGAGGAGGGGTATGGAGAAAAAGAGTCCTAGATGGCATAGGACCCTACTGGTGGCTACAGTGTGAGGTCATTCCACACTGCAAGTCACAGAGCACAATATGATCCTTATAAACTCATAACCTATTTTAGCAAACACAAGTAATTACAAACAAAACACCACCCGAGTTGAGATTTTACATGGTACCTCATTTTACCAAAGATGAAATGTAGAGCAATTAAAATAAAACTCTGCCTCACTGGCCATGCAAACTGGCTGCCTAGGGTATAATTATCTGATCAGTCCTTGCAAACCCTTGCTTGTATGTGCAAATTTGACTTAGAGGACTCTCACTAGATGATATCCAACTACTTTGTGTCAACATTGCCTCTACTGCACAGAGTCCAGCGCTGAGACAGTTTGGCAGATCTGTTGTGGTTAGTCTATGTATGAAGCAAATGGAACTTGAGAGAATAAACAATGCAACTGTAAGCAGACAAATACCCCCTATTGTCCACTTCTATTCTCCTAGAAAAGTTTGAGCCACTATTTTTTTTTTCTGATCTGTCACAAAATCTTTCCTGCAAAAAATCCCAAGCATTTCTGGCGCTTTTTAACATTTAGCTTCAATCATATATCTAAGAGTTTTATTTCTATCTCTGTAAAGTAATAATATCATTTTTCAAAATGTTTTAATAATGTCTTGTTAACTGGAGAGGGATGTAAAACATTATGGCCAGGTGATGCCCTAGCATTTGTTGAGTCCCAGTGCTTTATTTTACAGAGAAAACCAAAGTTCAGAGAGATGGGTGCCTGTTAAGGTAATAGAATACCCAGACTGAATTCCAAATCAGCTGCCCCCTGTTAAATCCTCTGTTCACTATCCACAGGCAGCCTCTCACAGTAAAACCATAGTGCAATTTGTTTTGGATTTTATTAGTCTGCAGACTGAAAGTGAGAATGGTACAATGAATACAACTGGAAATTAAGGCTACAAATGTGGTCTCTCCCATTCTTCACTCAAACCATTCCCTTCCAAGAACGTCTTTTTGCCCTTTCCTTAAGCATGGGAAGTTAAAGTTGTCAGAACATCTTTGCTGCATTCTAGAGCTGTACTACTCAACATGGTATCCACTAGCCACATGTGGCTTATTCACATTTATTTTTTAAAGTTTCATTGCAGTATAGTTAATTTACAAGGTTGTGATAATTTCTACTGTACAACAAAGTGACTCAGTCATATATATACACGTATCCATTCTCTCTCAGAATCTTCTCCCACATGGATTATCACACAATACTGGTTAGAATTCCCTGTGCTATACAGCAAACCCCCATGGGCCAATTATTCCATATACCTCAGTGTGCATATGCCAGTCCCAAACCTATTTAAGCCTCAAAAAAATAAACATTTAAAAATCAGCTTCTCAACCATAATAGCCACATTTGACTGGTACCAACTATACTGAACAGCAAAAAATATGGGACATTTCCATTGTCCCAGAAAGTTCCACTGGATGGATCTGCTCTATTATTAGGAAATGAAGTTTTCTCCTTTCTACTCTCTGACTTAAGTCATTGTGGAGAACATTTTTCAGAGTAATTGGTGGGGTGTAAAGTCCCCTCCAGGAAAGTCTTGTGTCTTAGTGCTTTCAGTCTGCTGTAACCAAATACTGTAGACGGACTGGCTTATAAAAAACAAAAATTGATAAATTTCTCACAGTTCTGGAGGCTGGGAAGTGCAAGCTGGAGGCAGATTCTGTGTGTGATAAAAAATTGCTTTCTAATTCACAGAAGGTCTTATTCTCACTGTGTCCTCCCAAGGCAGAAGAGATGAGTGTTCTTGGGGGTCTCTTTAATAAGAGCAGTAATCTCATCCACGAGGGCTCCATCCTCATGAACTAATCACCTCCCAGAGGCCTCAGGTCTTAATACCATCACCTTTGGGCTTAGGATTTCAACATATGAATTCTGAGGGACACAAACATTCAGTCTATAGCATCCTGACTTCTGTTTTTGTGTTACAACCATAACATCTCACCTGCTTGTGTAGCTTCTTGTGTGTAGGAATTTGGGTTTTCAGACTTAAAGCATTCATACCGATAGTTCTTTCTCATATTGGAAACAACACATTTCCATTCAGTTAGATTTTTAGAGGAGAAATTATGTTCTAGACTTTATTGGAAACATATCTTTCAAATGAAAATTCGTCGCTTTCATTTTTACCTTCTGGCAAAAGTTGTCAGTGCATTTAAACATAAAGAGTTGTCAATTTGAGCCTGACATCTAAATGTGGGATCATGAAAAAGTAAAATTTTTTTTTCTTTTAACATCCACACCTGTGGCATATGGAAGTTCCTGGGCTAGGGGTCAAATTGAAGCTGTAGCTGAAGGCCTATGCCACAGCCACAGCAACCCCAGACCTGGAGCCTCCTCTTTGACCTGTGCTGAAGCTTGCAGCTATGTTGGATCCTTAACCCACTGAGCAAGGCCAGGGATCGAACCTGTATCCTCATAGAGACAACGTCAGATCCTTACCCCTCTGAGCCACAACAAGAACTTTGAAAAAGTAAATTGTTATATCATTTCACTGATGAAATAAATGCTATTGAACAAACCAAGTCCAGTGAGAGGGTGTTGTCATTGATATTGCATGTAACAAATATCAAATGTCACTGGATATGTTGGTATTTCTAGGTAAACACATTTTTTAAATTATTTGGGCTTATAGATCTGCCTCACTGACAATGTGAAATGTGTTTGATCTTTCAGGTTTTAGAAGAAAAAAATAATTCCCTTGTGCTGTGATCTACTTCAGTGAAAGACTTTGCAAGGTAAGGGAAATTAAAATAGCAACAAAAATAACATGAGCGCTGCCAGAACACTAGAGTATTAGAAAAACATAAAAATAATTAAATATAGTGATTTGGTGGAGGAAATGATGAAAAAATGTCCTATTTGGAGCAGTAGGCATTATGATTAAGAAGGCAGTCCCCAAAGCCCATCCCACTGACTAGACGGATTCCAGAACCTAGCTGGACAATTTTTTAACTGTTTGTGACTTTGAAGAATTTAATTGACTTTCCTGAGACAAATCTAGGAAAGGCCTCATAAGGACACCACTGGAGATGGTCTTAATTGGTAAAACAGTCCCCAAATCAGCTTTCTAATGATCAGAGCCTCATCATTCTCTGACCCTTCATTTTCTTTTTTCTTTTTTTCTTTTTAAGGCCACACCTGCACCATATGGAAGTTCCCAAGCTAGGGGCCAACTTAGAGCTGCAGCTGCAGCTGCCAGCCACAACCACTGCAACATGGGATCCGAGCCTCAACTGTGACCTATGCCCAGCTTGCAGCAACACCAAATCCTTAACCCACTGAGCCTGGCCAGGGATCAAGCACGCATCCTCACACACACTAGCTGGGTTCTTAACCAGATGAGCCACAGTGGGAGTCCTGTGGCCCTCTCATTTTTAATTCCTGCTTCATTTTTCTTTTTCTCTCTACTCTGTCCTTCCAGTTTATCATCAGTGAGGCAGCTCCTTATTCTTGTGGGTCTAGATAGTCTGGGCTATATGTGCAGTGCAGAACTGCCCTATTCAGTCTGTGACCTCCAGTGTTTTTTTCCCTGGACAGGACAGCAGCTAAATATTTGCTCTCTTGAACAATGTGGTCCTTCAGGGTCTGCATCTGACAGGTTCCCTTTAGTGGATAACCTCATAAGCAAAACCTGTTTCTCGAAGCTCAAATGCCTCTCTATTCCATGCACTGCTGCGTGGTAGCCCTGACCTGCAGGTAGTCAGCCCTGACTACCTGTCTTTTCCTCTTTTTTTCCAAGGCCCTGAGGACCTGCAGAGACTTCACTTAAATAACCTGTCTTCTTTTGCCTGGTCCCCAGGGGGTGCAGTAAATGTAAACTGAGGCAATAAAGCTCAAGATTGCCTGATATATCACTCCATACAGAGTTCTTTATATGTATAGTCATTTGTTCTGGACACCCAGAGAAGGGAAAGTCATTTAACCCACAGTCCTTCAAAGAAGGAACTTTCAATTTATTTTGGGAGGTCAGGCGTATAATTGAAAAGCATGTTGAAATAGTAAAGATAGTTTTCTGGATTCTGTAGCTCTTGCGGGAAGGTTCCAAAAACCAGCCTACATGAAATTTCCACCGTCATGCTAGGAGTGAATATTTCCTTCCTGCAGTATTAAAACTTCTTTATGTGTTTGTGACTGTGGGAGATTCAGGTCTGGTTCCCAGGAGATAAGCCGAGTTTATGATTGCAAGGAAGGGAGTGAATGTAGCTGGTCTTCCTGGCACCAGAGGATGAAGGGTGAGAAACAAAAATATTCTCTTATTAATGTCAGAGAGGCTAGACAAATCAAGGGAAAATGTTCTTAAATTGATGATGTCAATGATAATTTATTAAAATTTTCATTCATTAAAATGTGTGGTCATTTCCTCCATGGTAATTTTAGGATGACTAGTGTGATTCTATTCTTTGGTGGAAAAGTTCACTGAATTCGTTTCACATTTTTTTTCTTCTTTGGCTGCCCCTGTGGCATATGAAGTTCTGGGGCCAGAGATCAGATCTAAACTGCAGCTGCAACCTAAGCCATCGTGGTGGACATGTAGGATCCTTTACCCACTGTGCTGGGCTGGGGGTTGAACCTTTGATCCAGTGCTCCCAAGATGCCACTGCCACTGATTCTGTTCCAACCACAGTGGAAACTCCTTGTTGCACATTTCTGACTTCTGAGACTGACTCTAGAAACATATCCTACTGGGCTGGGAGAGGTAGCTTTGGAGCTGTGCCAGGCGACTAAAATGTGAAGGACCTCTGGGAGAAAGCCTACTGGTAAGAGAGAGTGTGAGTATAAAAAGAGGAAATTACCAAGTATCATAATAGTTAGGCGAAGCATATCAAAGAATTGGGGCCCTGAAGGATGGCATTGTGTTTTCCAATGAAGGGAGTTTAGTATAAAATGAGGGGAAAACAGAAGAAAATTGGAGGATGGACAGGTTGCATAAAACCCCACATCACAAAGTCTAGGTTCTCTTACTAAGTTGCCACATCCCACTTCTGCCGAGAATGCCCCACTCCTGTGCCCTTCCAGACTCTGCCCAGGAATGCCCCTCCCTCACTCCTCCCTCTAAGGGAGCCGTCTTGGTCACGCAGAAAGAATAAGAGAGAGGTGGGGGCAAGGATGATGTCACCCCGTGTGTGAACGTTTGTATGACTGCTTCAGTATTTTCTGGACTGTTTTCCACAGCAGTTTCCTTAATGGCAAGATAGCATCACCAAGTACAGGTCTCACATATGGACTGTCCTGAGCTCAGATGGCCATAGGAAGTTCAATCAGTGGAGGCTGAGCAGTTGAAATGGAACAAGGCCAGAATTATTGTGAAAAGAATGAAGCACTCCCCTTGGGTACGTAATTTAATGGGAGGCAAAAAAAAAGTTACCGATCAAGATAAATACTATTTGAGTATTTAATACAATATTTTAAAAACAAAATTCATGCAAAAATCCATGAGGAACAAAAATATTAATATTTTAAATAAATACAGGGTGGTACTGCCTGTTTACTTTATGACTCTGTTATTGTGCAATGAAAAGTCATTTTCAATCAGCCCTGGGGCCTGGATGCTGAGGTCTTTTCCTTCCTCACCAGCCAGGTTGACAAGGACATGTGAACACATTGCACAATGCAGAGCTTTATATGCAGTTGTGTTTGATTGCAGAGCTTTTATTAACTTTTCCCACTTGGCTCCACCTATGGAAGTGTGTTTTGACAAGTGTTAGTGGAGGCACATATTTTTCTTTTTGCCTTAGGCTTCAGTATGACTCGGGACGGTGCTGATACTGAACAATCCATTCAATTTTAAAGAGGGCAGTGAGCAGGGCAACTTCCTACAGAAGAGGCTGAGGGCAGGGAAGCTAACCCTAATACATTGCTCACTCAGGTGTTAAAGCCTGGGCAACAGTAAGCTATGTGGATCCACATGACAAGTGGCAAAAGTAATCCTTGTGATACGGATGTGAATTGAAGGTGAACTATAGAGTGACAGAATCAGCACCTCTTCACGAGCCCACCCCTCTTCGCGAGCCCACCCCTCTGTGCTTGAAAATTCCTTTTCCGATGCTAACTTATCAATGGGGTGTATTGTTTCATTGAGGATGTTCCAGGACAAAGGGACGGTCATGAATCAATGCTAGGAGATACAAAAAGATCAAACAATTTCAGAGAGAGTAAATGGATTATAGGAAGAAGTCTGGAAGAGGAAACCAGGACCAGATTTTGAAAGATTTAAAATGCTGATATGAGGAGTTTTCATTTTAACTGTGACTAAGGACATCTGATTTAATACGGGCACCTGGGTGGTCAGTCCAGTGCAGTAGAAACAGCACAGGATCAGGAATCTGATGTAGCAGATTTATTAATGGCTAAACCTTTGGCAAATGATGTGTCTCCATTTATTGATGGTGAAACCTTGGGCAAATGACATGTCTCCTCCAAATTTCAATTTCAACATCTATAAAGAGAATGCCTAATTCACTAGTTATTATACAAATACAGTAAGTACTACACATGGCTTACAAAAATCACCACCTAAATATTAAGTATGATTATTATAAAAGTCAATCATATCAGATTTTGTGATTGAATGACAGGAAGCAGCTGGAAATTGAATTTAATTCCAGCAAGACCAAGTCAGTGATGTTAACCATGGGTACAAACAGATATCAAGTATATTAGTGTCCTGTGGTAATAACAGACTAGTAGCTTAAAACTGCACAGAAACATGTATTACCTCACAGTTTCTATAGGTCAATAGTCCTATCTGGGTTGTCTGCTTAAGGTCTCACAAAGTTTCAAACAGGGTGCCAGTTGGGCTGCATTTTCTCTGGAGGTTTGACTGGGGTATAGAGAATCCCATTGCTAAACTCATTCATATTATTGACAGAAATCATTTGCTTGTGGCTATATAAATGAGGATCCCTGTGTTCTGTTGGCTTGTCAATTGGAAGCAGCCCTCGGGTCCTGGAGGCCAATACAGAATTTTGCCCTGTGGGCTTCTTCCACATGGCTGCTTATTTCATCAAACCAGCAAGGGAAGCCTCTTGCTCCATCTGCTAAATTAGAATTATGTAACATAACATCATGACAGGAGTAACATTTCATCAGCTTTGTATATTCTACTCCTGAGAAGCAAGTCACAGATTTTGTTTCTCTTCTGGTTCTTGTAGCAAACTTTAATACAACACACCACAGTTGACATTTTGCTATTTCTTGGGGTTTTGCATCTAGTATGTAAGTGGTTATGCTCAGATTTTTAAAGATCATACTATATATACAAATTTGTCTTCATTTTTTCACTTAATATTATATTACTTTTTTATGTATCATAGAATTATCATAAAACAATTTTAAATACTGTGTAATATTTCATAATGTATATAATACCATTTCTCTACTATTGGACTTCAGGTTATTTTTAGTTTTTTGCTAACATACATGAAACTCCAATGACCATCACTGACTGCAAAATTTGTCCTTCATATCTGATTATTTTCTTGTGGTATATTCCTAGCCTTTCAGGCTCTAGCCAGCAATGCCTAGAAGTATTTGAGTCATCTGAGCAACAATGCCAGGCTCTAGTAAATGAATAGCACTTCTAATACAGAGGATGATTAATTAAGTTGCGGGGGAGTGGTTTAAACAAAGATACCAGCCCCTCTCTGCCATCAGAATCTGCTAAAAGTAGAACCCATATATCTGTATTTATAAGACCTTTGCAGAGGTTTTAACGGTTGACCATGCCTGAGACCACTCTCAGAGCCTCATACATATTTTTGAAGCCTAGACAACATGCATATTTGTATTACCTTTTCTCCCCAAATGCAATCAGCTACAAGAGAATTCATCAGTGACTCAGCTCTAAAATGGATTCAGTCTACCATTCATGTTAAACTTGCTTCTCTGTCACTCCTGAGCTCCAGTATGTTCATTCTTTCCACACTTCACCTTTCCTATAACCATGCTCTTGGCACTCTTTTGAAGCTCTTCCACTTTGTTCAATGTCAAGTGAGTGACAACATCCCACTCTCTGAACTTCTATGGAACCAGACTGTATATCCTTTATCACTATGCTCAGAGAGAGATTCTATCTGCCTTAAAGTAAGGCTCTGAGTTAAGACTCCCTTCTTTCAGAACTAACTTGCCTTTCTTCTCCATTCTTATTCCATAATTTCCACTGCTGAGGTTGTTGAACCATATAAGACCACTCCAGTCCTTGTCTTGAGTAGTATCTACTTAAGGATCTGGATCCTTCACTTTATCAGTCTTATTAAAACAACTAATGGTCAGTATCTTTCGAGAATCTGAAAGACTTTTGTTTCTTTTGTTAAGCAACAATAAAGTTACCTATTGTTGTTATAACTATTCTTTTCTCTCTCTTAGGATTATTTGCATTTCAGAGAGATGTAACTGGAGAAACATCTTAAATATAAAGAAATCTTCACGGATATTTCACATACTCTGCAGCATATGGAAGTTCCTGGGCGAGGGGCTGAATTGGAGATGCAGCTGTAGGCCTACAACACAGCCACAGCAACAAGGGATCTGAGCCACATCTGTGACCTATGCTGCAGCTTGCTGCAACAGCAGATCCTTAACCCGAAGAGCAAGGCCAGGTATTGAACCTGAATCCTCACAGAGACAATGTTGTGTTCTTAAGCTGCTGAACCACAATGGGAACTCCTAAGGTTTGGGGGATATTTTTGATAAGAGTAACCCATGAAATGTCATCAAAGGAATGAAAGTGTTATGTATTAATGAAGGGAAGTGTCTTGAATCACAATCATAATATTTCATATTTTCCCAAGCAAATTTCAATAATTGAAATACTATGCTTTTATATAATATGTAATTTAAAAATAGATGCAGAAAAAGCATTTGACAATGTCCAACATCCATTCATGAACAAAATTCTTACCAAAGTGGGTATAGAGGGAACATAACACAATAAGAGCCATTTATGACAAACCCACAGCAAATATACTATTCAATGGAGAAAAGCTGAAAGCCTTCCCACTAAAATCTGGAACAAGACAAGGATGCCCACTAGCACCACTGTTCTTCAACATAGTATTGGAAGTTCTAGCCATGGCAATCAGACAAACGAAAGAAAGAAAAGGCATCCAAATAGGAAGAGAAGAGGTACAACTGTCACTGCATGCAGATGACATGACACTATATATAGAAAACCCAAGGACTCAACCCAAAAACTACTTGAACTGATCAACAGATTCAGCAAAGTAGTAGGATATGAGACTAACATTCAGAAATCAGTTGCACTTCTGCATACTAACAGTGAAATATTACAAAAGGAATACAAAAACACAATGCCTTTCAAAATTGCACCCCAAAAAATCAAATACCTGGGAATACACCTGACCCAAGGAGGCAAAAGACTTATATGCTGAGAACTATAAAACATGAGTCAAGGAAATTAAAGAAGATGTAAAGAAGTGGAAAGATATCCCATGCTCATGGGGTAAAAAAATTAATACTGTAAAAATGGCCATGCCACCCAAAGCAATCTCCAGATTCAATGCAATCCCTATCCAATTACCCAGGACATTTTTCACAGATCTAGAACAAACAATCCAAAAATTTATATGGAACCACAAAAGACCCAGAATTGCCAAAGCAATCCTGAGGAACAAAAACCAAGCAGGAGGCATAACTCTTCCAGACTTCAGGCAATATTTCAAAGTCACAGTCATCAAGACAGCATGGTACTGGTACCAAAACAGACAGCCAAGCCAATGGAACAGAATAGAGAACCCAGAAAGAAAGCCAGACTTCTATGGTCAATTAATCTTCACCAAAGGAGGCAAGAACATAAAATGGGAAAAAGACAGTCTTTTCAGCAAGCATTGCTGGGAAACCTGGGCAGCTGCATGCAAATCAATGGAACTAGGCACACCCTCACACCATGCACAAAAGTAAACTTAAGGAGTTCCCGTCGTGGCGCAGTGGTTAATGAATCCGGTTAGGAACCATGAGGTCGCAGGTTCGATCCCTGCCCTTGCTCAGTGGATTAACGATCCGGCGTTGCTGCGAGTTGTGGTGTAGGTTGCAGACACAGCTTGGATCCCGTGTTGCTGCAGCTCTGGTATAGGCTGGCAGCTACAGCTCCGAATAGACCCCTAGCCTGGGAACCTCCATGTGCTGTGGGATGGCAAAAAAAAAAAGAAATGGCAAAAAAAAGACAAAAAAAAGACAAAAAAAAAGTAAACTCAAAATGGCTGAAAGACTTAAATGTAAGACAAGACACCATCAAACTCCTGGAAGAGAACATAGGCGAAACATTCTCTGATACCAACCTCACAAATGCTTTTTCAGCTCAGTCTCCCAAAGCAATAGAAAGAAAAGCAAAAATAAACCAATGGGACCTAATCAGACTGACAAGCCTTTGCACAGCAAAGGAAGCCAAAAACACAACTTACAGAATGGGAGAAAATAGTTTGAAATGATGCAACCAGCAAGGTATTACTCTCTAAAATACACAAACAACTTATCCAACTCAACAGCAAAAAAGCCAACGACCCAATGGAAAAATGGGCAAAAGACCTGAATAGACATTTCTCCAAGGAAGATGTACAGATGGCCAACAAGCACATGAAGAAATGCTCAACATCCTGATTATTAGAGAAATGCAAATGAAAACTACCATGAGATACTACCTCACACCAGTCAGAATGGCCATCATTGATAAGTCCACAAATCACAAATGCTGGAGGGGATGTGGAGAAAAGAGAACCCTCCTTCACTGTTGGTGGGAATGTAAGTTGGTACAACCACTATGGAGAACAGTATGGAGGTACCTTTGAAAACTGTACATAGAACTACATATGACCCAGCAATCCACTCTTGGGCAGAACTTTCCTTAAAAAGACAAATGCACCTGCACGTTCATTGCACTCTATTCACAATAGCCAAGACATGGAAATAAGGTAAATGTCCACCAACAGCTGATTGGATTAGGAAGATGTGGTATATATACACACAATGGAATACTACTCAGCCATAAAAAGAACCAAATAATGCCATTTGTAGCAACATGGATGGAACCAGAGACTCTTATAAACTATCTGAAGTAAGTCATAAAGAGAAAGACAAATACCATATGGTATCACTTATGTCTGGAATCTGATACATGGCACAAATGAACCTTTCCACAGAAAAAATCATGGACTTGGAGAATAGACTCGTGGTTGTCAGGGTGGAGGGGGAGGGAGTGGGATGGATTGGGAGCTTGAGGTTAATAGATGCAAACTATTGCCGTTGGAATGGATAAGCACTGGAAGGAAACATATCTAGTCATTAATGATTGAGCACGATAATGTGAGAAAAAAGAATCTATACATGTATGTGTAACTTGGTCACCATGCTGTGCAGTAGAAAATTGACAGAACACTGTGAAACAACTACGATGAAAAAAATATCTATCTATCTATCTATATATATATATATATATATATAAATTCAAGGAATTCACATTGTGGCTCAGTGGTAATGAACCCTACTAGTATCCATGAAGACATGGGTTCAATCCCTGGTCTTTCTCAGTGGTTTAAGGACTGGCATTGCCATGAGCTGTGGAATAGGTCACAGATGTGGCTCAGATCTGGCATTGCTGTGGCTGTGGCATAGGCTGCAGCTGAAGCTCTGATTCGACCCCTAGCCTGGGAACCTCTGTATGCTGCAGGTACAGCCCTAAAAAGGCCAAAAAAAAAATTGTACAGCCTACCACACCAATGCAAGATACTAATAGTGGGGAACTGAGGACAGGGGGAGAGGGAGAATTCAGGAACTCTCTGTATTTCCTGCTCTATTATTTTTGGTAAAGCTAAAACTTCTCTAAAATTAAAGTCTATTAATAAAAAAAATCAATCACGCTGAGATAGAAATTTTCATCTGCATTTTACAGATGAAGAATCCGAGATGTACAGCAGAAATATGTGCAAACCCAGATCTGTGACTCAATGATAGAGGTCAGGATTGCCACATATGCTGCTTCATTTTCTCCCCTGTGGAAGGAAAACCTTGAACTTGCCTGTTTGCAATTCTGCTTCATGTTCATCTTGAAGGACCTTGGACATAGGTGTGCCTGTGTTAGGAGGGGGAAGAAATGAACCAACTAACTCACCCACAAACAAAAAGAGCAAAGAGTGGACATGTGAACCTGAAGAGAAGTTGTGCAAATGGACAGAACCCGAATCTCCTCTTGCTTATACCTTTTCTTCAATGGCAAGAAGGTGACCCTGTTGTAGAGTCTCTCACCACTCTGGGTTTTAGTTCTAAACTGCTGGAATCAAGTGATTACATCTAGGGGGTAGAGAGTACCTCATGCCAAGAATAAAGAGAACCATTTTTCTCAGGACCCAAGGGTGTAATCACTGAAGAAGATGCCAGCATCCCTGTTGAAAGATCCACCATTAGTGTTTGTGATGGCAGGGGAGGCACTGCTTGGGAGATCCTGCGATACTTTTAGCAGGCGTCTGGCATTTGAGGCAGGACCATTTACCCTGAAAACTGCCTGCTCTTTCAGCTTGGTAACCATGGACTCTACCCAGAAGTGATTTTGGCCCGTACTTGTCCTTTCTAAATTCCTCTAAAGAGTGAGAGAGAAAAAGGAGAGAATTTTTTTTTCCCTTTTCTGGTAAATTAAATTAAAATATATAGAAATATCTACTTATATCATTAAAAATCCCTGAATAAGTACAAAGCTTTGATTGTATGGATAGAAAGCTAGATGTTTGATAAATGTAAAAACACACACACACAAACTTTTTATTTTTTTTTTTTTTACTTTTTGAAATGGATTGAGACCTCATAGTTCTGAAGCCAGGGCACACAGACTTTCGCTTACCTTCTCTGGTCTGGCAACTTCCTTCTGCTGGCAATAAGTTTGGCTGGTACAGTGAGATTTTGAAGAGAGGTCTGAGTTTGATTAACTGTGCCTTTATGAATAACATCCTCAGAGAATTCCAGGCCATGTTCAGACTCTTGACTTTAACAGCCATGGGGAGTTGGTGTATGGCTAAGCTGTTCCTTGCAACAGAAGATTCTGACAGATCATAACTCTTCCAACCTATAGCAGTTGTCACCTTTCTTTTGTGGGCTGATGTTCCTAACATTTTCATTTTACTCACTTTTTAGCTCATGTGTCAGTTTATTGGGAAGCATCGAATCCATTTTGATATGCATTTGTCTCCTTACTGGAAGAGGCTAATCAGACATAGACTTGGGATATTCACAAAGGATGATGAGACACCTAACTGGAGGGTTAAATAGAAGAGAAGGGGAAAATCCCTACAATCTATAGCTGATGTATATCCTACTAGTTTAGTCTTAGAGGGTAAGAATTTCTTTCTGTGGACTCTTCAGATCACAAAGATTCAGAGCAGTGGTAACATGCCAGAGCCACATCCATGGCGAATGCTGCTATTGGAGGGAGGAACTTTCCCAGTTGATTTGCTTGCCAGTTGTTCAATGCAGTTGAGCAGAAAAGCAAATGGCAACTAATGTTTTCCCCTCCTGAACAGAGACCACCAAAGGGGAAAAAAAAGCCATTAATATTTCCTGTGTTAATTGAGAACATTGGATGCCATTGTGAAACCATTTCCTTTGGAGTCACGCTACTCATTTGAATCCTGGTTCAAGTTTGCTGAAACTGTAATGGTAGCAGGTGTTATCATGTCACACGGTACCATGTTACAGCATGACTGCTTTTCATTCTACATGACTCATAAAGCAAACTAAAAATTGAATAACCAATGGTTAGGGTTTTAATTGGTACAGGAGTATATATTTTCAGGAGAAGAAAATGTTCCAACTATAATATGTTGCTCTGGCAATTCAGTAAATTTTCTCTTCAGTCTACCCTTAAAGATGCAAGGTGGTCATACTATATTCTGATTTGCCACCTCTTTTCTGCAGAAAAGGCAAAAATTTTAGTACTATTATATGTCATATGTATGTGTGCTTTGGAAAATAAAAAGATTTTGTTTTATTAATTTTTTAAAGTCAGCAATATCTATAAAAGAATAATTTCTAGGAGAATAGTCATCTTGATGGAGTTCACTATAGTGTAGGAATCTAGAGTGACTAAGCAACTGTAGAGCAAACAAATTTATTTGTAATTCCCACTCAATTGTCTTTAGGAATATTTCCCCTCCTCTCCTCTGTGCTATCTTCTACACTAATACAATATCTCCAATCAGCTTTTTTTGGACAATACCTCTTGTTTGGAACCTACTCCCTCCATTCCCTCATCAAACTGCATCATTTATTCCTTCAAAAAGGGTGACCCAAAAGAAATTTAAAAAATTTCATTCAGCACCAAGGATCTCATCAGCAACAATGAGTGAAGATCTCAGACTACTATATGAAACTAATTTTCAACTCAGAATGTTATATTTAGCCAATTACAAGTCTAGTGGAATGCCATTATGAAAGTCTTTTCCAGAAAGGCAAGGAAAAGACCCCAAATATTTCTCTTCCACAGACCCTTTCTATGAATGTTACTTGGATGTGTATATCCATTAAAAAAAAATCTGCACCTAATTCTCAATTTGGGGGAGCAGAACCTGGTTTCTCACACCACCAAGCAATTCTTGATTGTCCTACAATTCAACTCAATTCTGACTCTTTTAACTTGGAGAGAGCATCAGATTCCACAGGTTAAATGTTCAGTCCTACAACGCTGCACCTCCCCCCCACAATTTAGATGCCTATAGTAAACCCAGGTTGTTACCTGTACTTCTGAAGACAAGCTGTAAATCAGGGGGTTGGGTTTGAGACAGGAAGGTAGGGGGCAGGGCACAGTCAAAAAAAGAATGACACAGACAATGAGAAAAGTAGGGTATAACAAAAGCTGGTTAGAACCTACTGGGGTCAAGATGGCAGACTTCCAGTTGACCTTGAGTGTCATTAGCATGCCAGATGACACACTCACTAGTGCCATGATGGTTCCCAGGTTAATCATAAAAGTCCAAAAAGTGGACAGTGGCCCATTTTCTGGAAATCTCTGCCCCTTCCCTCAAATAGTTGAACTATTCCTCCCACTTGTTAGCATATGAAATTACCTAGCCCATAAAAACTAGCTATTTCCACACTTTGTGGCCACACTCGCCTTTTGAGATGGACAGCATTCTGCCTATGTTTTGTAGATCTCTCTAAATAAATTTGTTTTCCCTTTACTATAGCTCACTCTTGAATTCTTTCCTGTGTGAAGCCAAGGACACTCACTTAGCAGCACATCCCAGAAAACCACCTGAGACCTGAGATGTGACCATTCTTTAGCCACACTTTCCTCCTGCAATAGGTTAATTTGCTAGATTAGCACACAGTTTCACTAAATTACTGATTTTTTTGCCAAGGATGAAAATCAATAGTCAAATGAAGAGATACATAGGGCAAGGTCTTGAACAAAGAGACTTTATTCCTCATGGAGTTTGGGTTCTAGCACTGTTGTTCATGGTAACCTTTTGCTTCACCAATCTGAAAGTTCAACTTGCTTCTTTAAGATGTTTGTGGAGGCTTCATTACATTGGCTATTGGTGACTGATTCAACCTCTAGCCCCCTCTCTCCTCTTTGGAAATCAGAGGGTGGAAATGAAAATTCCAAGTCTCTATTCAAGATTTATTCCTCTGACAAGCAGCCTCTTATCCTTAGGTGCTTTCCAAACATCACCTCATTAACACAAATTCAGTTGTGATGAAAAGCGCCTTATTAGAAATAACAAGAGACCCATCTCACCTTTCTGGTTCTGAAATTATCTCAGGAACTGAGGATTAGAGGTCAAATATTATAACAAAAGATACTTCCATTGCTCCTATCCTCAGGAAATTTTGAGGGATTTGAGAGTTCTATGCCAGAAACAGCAATGAATTATAAAGGAAGACTGTGTATATACATATTTTTGTGTATACACACACACACACACAGTCTTCCTTCATTGTTTATCTCATATATATATGTATCTTATTATAAATCACAATATCACACCTCTAAAACAAGGAAGTAAATCAAGAAAAACAAACTGGGTAATAGGAACCACTGGATTAAAACCAAGAAAGGAGTGGCATCTTATCCCAGATTCATTGATTTGTAGCAGCCCTAGAAAATCTAGATCGAAACAAAAATATGGATTTCTCTAGATATAGGTAGGAAAAATATGAGGTTCCCTTAGAGGCAAAAACAGATTGTAAAAACAAAGATAATTCATTACAATTTTATTGTGCAATCATGTTTATTTGAGAGGCATAGGGTCATGATATTAGATTATGGTATATATTTTATATATATATGATGTATATATATAAGGCATGTAACAAAGAAATGTAAATATAGCACACTATGCACTCAGTTGCTAATTTTTATTTTTTATTTATTTTATTTTTTCGAGCTTTAGGGCTTTCTATTTATTTTTTAAATGATTTTTATTTTTTTCTATTGTAGTTGGTTTACAGTGCTAATTTTCTACTGTACAGCAAAGTGATCCAGTCACCCACACACATATATATATAATTCTTTTTCTCACATTATCCTCCATCACAATCCATCATAAGTGACTAGATACAGTTCCCAATGGGATAATTTTTATATGAGCATATTGTAGAGACTGTTGGTTGATTTTCAATTTCTAGAATCAATTTATAAGATATAAACTTATATACTTACATAAACTTATCTAGAATCAACTTATAAAAACCCAGCATGGAAGGATATAATTACAGAATGAAATAGAAATATTTTTAATTTGTAAGAAGGAGGGGATATGGAAGCAAGTTCTGGCATACCAATGTCTTCATTTTGCAAAAGGGGAAGTGGGAGATCTCTTTGTGCTTGGTCAAAGCAGTGAATGTGCAACCTTGCTGCTGGAAGTTACAAAGTAACCAGTACAGGCTCTGAAGGTAGTGGCATATTCTCTATGCATTAAGCCCTGTGTCAATCAGGATTCTTAATTGTCATCAATAGAAACCACCTCCCTCTGACTCAAGAAAAAAAGGAAAGCCTGTGTTAGAGGACTGGAGAAACTGCGGCTTAGTGGCCAGAAGGAATTTTGAAAATCACACGGCAGAAGTGATCAGGTAGCAGAATTCCGTTAGCTGAGCACAAGGCACAACAATTTGTACTTTCAACACAGCTCACATGGCAGGCTGGGTGTCTCAATTAGCACCACTGCCACTGCTACCCAGGAACTTAATGTTACCACAAGTGTGCCTCTGCGTCTTCATCCCACTCTCTGAGAACAACTGAAGATCTGGGTTTCCAGGATGCTAATGTTTTCTGGCAGAGTGCTGGCAGCCTTCGGCCTGGCAGGGATGGGTGGGACAGATGAAATCATTCCTGTGTTGACTGGGTGACTGACTGGTCTTAGGGGTTGGAGGGACTGCCAGTGCCATGCCTCTGCTTTTCCAGTTTGGACCCCAGAGCTGTGACATTAGCTCACTAACCTATCACTAGGGAACACTTCTCTCTTTTGTCACTCACCATGGGCTGGGCCATAGTCTGGGAGGGGAAGGTGCAAACTCTCTTTCATCAGAGCCAGGATTATGTAACCTCTTTTATCACCAGCAGGGTGTGTCTCCTGAAGTTGGCAAGGAAGGCAATAAATAGCTTTCAAGTGTTTCATGTTAAAATCTCAAATAAATACTTTTTTCCTACTTCTTTTGTTTTGGGAAGCTTTTGAGCTTTTTTAATATTTTCCCCCTAACTTGGGAACATAATATTTTAACCCATCAGCACCAAAAGTCAAGAAAGACACATAATATAAAGTCATTTAACCTTTTTGGAATTCAAGCTTCCTTGCTTATAAAATGGATTAGCTCTTCTCTAAAGTTATTTTCATTTAACATTCTATGATTCTGTGATTGAATTCAGCCAATTCATTTTATATTCCTGTGCATTATGTACCTTTTTCCCCTTTCTCTTCATGAGAGACATTATTGACAGCTTCAAGTTTGGGTAAAAGCAAAAATTTTATCTTTATCTTTACCACCCTGCTCCCCCAATCCTATGAGAGAAACTTTTGATTACATACACATATAAGTCAGGCAGAAGGATGTAAAAAAATTGTGTTTTTAGTGTCTTAAGAATAAGTCTCCACATTATTCTCAATAGCCCCAGAGTGAAAAAACCTAAATGTCCATTAACTGATGAATGAATAAATTAAAAGTGGTATGCCCACACAATTTTTCAAAATTTTCTAAATGAAAGAAGCCAGACACAACAGACCACATACTGTATGATTCCATTTGCATGAAATATCCATAATAGGTAAATCCATCAAGACAGGAAGTAGATTAGTGCTTGCCAAGGTAAAAATTAATAAATAGAAACATTAAAATAGAGCAAGGAAGCCAGAAGGGAAAACTCTTATGCTCTGTGATGATAACAGAACTCAAAAGAGGAAGAAAGACTTCTTTCCTTGCCTGGTGAGAGCTCAGTCAATGAGATTGTCACAACTCAACCAATGAAAAACCACTATACTTGGAAATCTCAATTATTCCAATGAGCCCTTTGTGCACCATAACCCTCCCAACTTCCTTTTCCCCAATTTAGAAGAATTCTTCTCTCCTTGATGTGCAGGGGCTTATACATGGTTCACCACAGTTCTAACTGTAGTTCTTTTCTGATCCTGAATAAATCTATTTGGGCTGGAGAAATAACCGGCCATCTATCTGTTTTGAGTCAACATTTTGGTGACAAATATGGGGATCGAGAAGAAACACCCAAAGACTCTGTGGTTGGTAAGCAAAGAGTTGTGGTACTCACATTGAATCCATTGATTCTCACTGCTTTTCTCATCAATCCTGGAGTCTGAGGGTGAGTCTTTCTCTTGGATCCAAGCTTCCTCCCTCTCCAGGTTTTATTTGGGATCACCTTTAAGATGTCGTCCTTTCTGGTTAAGGTCTTTGTTCTGTATCTGAATATATTTTTGGCACTTTGGCTTTACTCTTTGAACTCAAGCTGTTTCAACTGAAACTTTGCTAGCCTCCAGCTTGATTCCTCTTGAAACAGGAGCTGTTTCACTGAAGGAATGGTGAAGGAGATTTTCCACTGTTCCCTCTCCTTAGGACTAGATAATTCTCTTAGAACTGTCTGTTTTAGGCCTGCAGGCTCTTTGGGTTGTTTGAACACTATCCTTTTATTCTAGTGAAAAACCTCTAGGAAATGGATCTGAGTTATCTAAATATTTTGAGAGTGCCCCCTCAAAATATCAGCTAGGGATCCCAGTTGATTTTATGTTTAAAAAACCATGGTCTTTCCTCTTGTGCATTTTTAACTAAGTGGACCAACCTAACCAAAGGAAATTTAGAACATTAATAGCCATTATGAAAAAACTTCTGAAATCCTCAAAATTAATTTTCATAAAACTGGATAGGAAAAACACAGATCTAAAATTTCCAGACTGAATGGAATGCCTATTTTGATTCATATTCTGAGGCTTCTAAATATTATCAGAAGTCTAAAATTGTCTCTTAGCAGAACAAGATTTTGTGATTAACTCTGATAAACAAATTATTAAATAAAGATAAAATGGTACATTCCTTTCCTCTGGTTTCATGTGGTTAGGTCTTGTCTCTGCCACTACCTTCCTCCTTCCTTCTGTATTGCCTACACCTCCTCTAATTCCTTAGTTCCTTCACAATGATTCTCTAATTAAACTTCCATATTCCTCTGAAATTTACTCTACTCCCTTTTCCTCTGAACTTGTCAGAATCCATCTGTTTAAAATTAAGCCTCTGATGACCCAACAGGTAAACCTTTAATTTCTTATATTTCCTAGACTAAAGCTGAACTGAGCCTTATTTAAAGATTTCCCCCAAAGTAACTGAAGATCTTCACAGATTTTTCTGAGGAATATAATGTAGTCATTTAAATTTATCAGGTTGATTTCTCTGACTTATATCAGCTAATTCAAATGCTTGTTGGCCAAGGCCAGACCCAGTTTTAGATGAAAACCACTAATTTGGAAAATCCTGAAAGGTCTCCAAAATTACATCTGGGAGACCAGCTCACTAATGTATTGTGATATCAGATTCAACTATTCATTAATGACTTCATTGGGCGATTCCTAGGGATTTTCCAAAGCCTGTTGGTTGGAATAGAATTCAGGCTTGCACTCAAAAATTTGATGAACCTGGGAGTGGGATCAAGATGGTGGAGGAGTAAGACATGGTGCTCAACTTCTCCCACAAACATTAAAAAAAAATCCACATGTAGACCAATTTGCACAGAGCATCTACTAAACACTGGCAGAAGAGTTTAGACCTCTAAAAAGGGCAAGAAACCCTCCATACAGCCTGGTATAACAAAAGGAAAAAAAGAGAGAGAGAGAGAAGAGAAGCAAAGGAATCACAATTGGACCAGCACCCCTGAGAGGGAGCTGCAAAGGAGGAAAGGCATCCATACCCGGGAAGACTACCTAACTGATGGGGAGATCAGCTGGGATGGAGATGGAACCTCAAAGTTCAGAAAAAAAAGTGCAGCAGCTGGACTGAGGAGGGAAAAGCAGAGGGAGAGTCACACAGACCATCATTATCACTGCCTGAGACAACACAGTCTGATATACTTGGGTGGGGGCTGGGTGCTGAGGCTCAGGCTTTGGAGAATAAGAAAAATATAAGCAAAATGAAGAAACACAGGAACCATTCCCAGTTTAAAGAACAGGAGAATTTCCCTGTAGCAGCAAAAAATGAAACAAACCTCTGCAGTATATAGACACTGAGTTCAAAAAGGAGATATTGAAAAGACTGAAAGAATTAAGAGTGAATATGAAGGAATGAAGAGCAGATATGAACAATAATGCAGATTACTTTAGAAAGGAATTATAAAATATAAGGAGGAATCAAGACAAATTAGAAAATTCAATCCATCCAGAGATGTAAGCTGAGTTAAAGGCACTGAAGAGTAGAATGAATAATGCAGAGGAAAGAATAAGTGAATTGGAAGATAGAAGAATGGAAACCATCCAATCAGGAACAGAGACAGAAAACCAAGTGAAAAAACATGAGAGCAATATAAGAGATCTATGAACCAGGAGAAGAAGAAGAAAAGGTGATTGAAAACATATTTGAAGAAATCATGGCTGAAAAATTTCTAAATGTAAAGGAAACATATCAAGATATGGGAAAAACAGAAGGCCCCCCCAAAAATTGAATCCAAACAAACCCACACCAAGACATGTAATAAAAATGGCAAAAGTTAAAAATAAGGAGAGAATTCTAAGGCAGTAAAAGAAAATCAGAGTTAATTATAACGGAACTGCTGTAAGGCTATCAGATGACTTTTCTACAGAGATATTATAGGCCAGAAGAGAGTGGCAAGATATATTCAAAGTTCTAAAAGGAAAAAATTTGGAACCTAGAATATTCTACCCAGCGAGACTATAATTTAAAATAGAAGGAGAAATAAAGTATTTCACCAAAAAACCCCCAAAAGAATAAAGCAATAATAAATCATTCTAAAGAAATACTAAAATGTTTCCTCTAAATAGGAAAAAAGTAAGAAGATATAGGGATGAAATCACAAGTGGAAAGTAATCACTTAAATAATCCAGTATACAGATAGAAAAACTTGTAAAAGCAATGGTAAATACGAGGAACAGCAAAAGGATAAACATGAAGATATGAAAAAGGTCATCAAAGTCATAAAATTTGGGAAGAAAAGTAAGAAAATCTAGACTCCTTTTTTTAAGAATGTGTTTGAGTGTATATGAATATCAGGCTAAAGGAAGCAGATATAAGAAGGGGTTAACATATTTGAAAAACAGGGCAACCACAAATCAAAACAGAACAATGCATTCATGGAAACAAAAAATTAGAAGACACAAGCATAAAATAAAAGGAAAATTATCCAACTGAAAAAAGAAAGAAAGAAAGGATAAACATAGAATAAATTGAAAAACAAGAATTAAAATGACAATAAATACACATTTATCAATAATTATCAATAGACTGAAACCTCCAATCAAAAACATAGAGTGGCAGACTGAATTAAAAAAAATAAACCTACAATATGCTGCCTACATGAGGCTCACCTTAGGGCAAAAGACACATAAATATTGAAAATGAGGGGGTAGAAAAAGATGTTTCATGTGAATGGAAGACAGGAAAACAGGACCTGCCATACTCATATCTGACAAAATAGACTTTAAAACAAAGGCTGTAAAGAAAAACAAAGAAGGATACTAGTTAATGATAAAAGGATCAATTCAAAAAGAGGATATTACACTCTTTAATATATATGCCTCTAATATAGCAGCACCCAAATACATACAACAAATATTAACAGACATAAAAAGAGAAACTGATGGGAATATAATGATAGTAGGAGACAACACCCCACTCACATCAATGGACAGATCCCCTAAACAGAAAATCAACAAGGTGGCAGAGATCTTAAATGACACAGTAGAACAATTGATATTTTCAAAATATTACCACCCCCCCAAAAAAACCCCAACAGAATATATATTCTCTTCAGGTGCACATGGAACATTCTCTAGGATTGACCACATACAAGGGAACAAAATAACCTCAACCAATTTAAGACTATAGAAATTGTTTCAAGCATCTTCTTTTACCACAATGGCATGAAACAAGTCATCAACCACAGGAAAAGACTGACTAAATGAAGACTAAACAACATGCTACTGAAAAAACAAATGAGCCAGTTAGGAAATCAAAAGGGAAATTAAAAAATACCTTGGGACAAACAACAATGAGAACATAATAATTCAAAATCTATGGGATGCTGCAAAAGCAGTTCTGAAAGGAAAGTTCATAGGCATAGAGGTCTTCCTCAGAAGAGAAGAAAAATCTAAAATCAACAAACTAACCTACCACCTAAAAGAATTAGAAAAAGAAGAACAAACAAAAACTAAAGTCAGCAAAAAGAAGGAAATTAAAAAGATCAGAGAGGAAATCAATTAACTAGAGATTAAAAAAGCAATAGACAAAAAGAAAAGTCAGAAAAAGAAAGACAAACATCATATGATTTCACTTATATCTGGACCTAATATATGGCACAAATGAACATTTCCACAGAAAAGAAAATCATGGACATGGAGAACAGACTTCTGCTTGCCAAGGGGGAGATGAAGGGAATATGAGGGACTGGTAAATTGGGGTTAATAGTTTGAAACTATTGCCTTTGGAATGGATAAGCAATGAGATCCTGCTGTATAGCACTGGGAACTATGTCTGGTCACTTGTGATGGAACATGAAAATGTGAGTAAAAAGAATGTATCCATGTTTGTGTAACTGGGTCACCATGCTGTACATTAAAAAATTGACAGAACACTGTAAACCAGATATAATGGCAAAAATAAAAATCATTATAAATGAAAAAAAAGCAACAGGAAAAAACAGTAAAAACAAGAGCTGGCTCTTTGAAAAGATAAACAAAACTGACAAATCTCTGGTCAGACTCAGCAAGGGAAAGAAAGAGAGAATGCAAATAAAGAAAATAAGAAATGGAGAAGGTGAAATCTCAGTGGATACTGCAGAAATACAAAAGAACATAAGAGACTACTATGAAAAATTACATCCCAACAAATTTGTCAATCCAGAAGTGGACAACTTCGTAGAGGCATAAAACTGGCCAAAACTGAATCAAGAAGAAATAGATCGTTTGAACAGACTGATCACTAGTGATGAAATTGAATATGTAATGAAATATTCCCTACAAACAAAAGCCTAGGACCAGATGCTTTCACAGGAAAATTCTGCCAAACATACAAAGAAGAACTTTTACCCATCCTTAAATTTTTCCAATAGATTGAAGAAGGAACACTCTCAAAGACATTCTATGAAGCCATCATCACCCTAATACCAAAACCAGGCAAAGATAACTACCAAAAAGAAAATTTTAGGTCAATATCTTTGATGAATATAGACACAAAATTTCTCAAAAAAATTTTAGCCAACTTAATCCAGCAACATATCAAAAAGATCATACACCATGACCAAGTGGGATTCATCCCAAGTACACAAGGATGGTTCAACATACACCAATCAGTCAATGTCATATACCACATTAACAAAAGAAAAGTCAAAAACCACATGATCATCTCAAACGATGCAGAAAAATCTTTCGACAAAATCCAACATCTATTCATGATAAAAACTCTTTATCAAAGTGTGTATAGAAGGAACATAATATAAGCCATTTATGACAAACCCACAGAAAATACAATACTCAACAGAGGAAAACTGAAAGCCTTCCCACTAAAATCTGGAACAAGACAAGAATGCCCACACTCACCACTTTTGTTCAACATAGTATTGGAAGTCCTAGCTATAGCAATCAGACAAACAAACAAAAAGTATCCAAATTGGAAGAGAAGAGGTAAAATTGTCACTCTATGTAGATAACATAAAAATATATGTGGAAAACCCAAAGGAGTCCATACAAAAGCTACTCGAACTGATCAATCAATTCAGCAAAGTAGCAGGACAAAAGATTAACATTCAGAAATTAGTTACACTTCTGTATACAATCAACGAAATATTAGAAAAGGAATATAAACATAAAATAGCTTTCAAAATTACACCCCCCAAAATTAAATACCTAGGAATGAACCTGACCAATGAGGTGAAATACTTACATGCTCAGAACTATAAAACATTAATCAAGGATATTAAGGAGGATTCAAAGAAATGGAGATATTACATGCTCCTGATTTGGAAGAATTAATATTGTTAAAATGGCCACACTACCCAAAGCAATCTACAGATTCAATGCAATCCCTATCCAATTAACATGACATTTTCCATAACTGGAACAAACAACCCCAAAATTTTATATGGAATCATAAAAGACCCAGAATAGCTAAAGTAATAATGAAGAAAAAAAACAAGGAAGAGGCGTAACTCTCTGAGACTTCAGACATTATTACAAAGCTTGAGTAATCAAGACAGTGTAGTATTGGTACAAAAACAGACAGATCAATGAAATAGAATAGACAACACAGAAATAAACCCAGACACCTATGATCAATTAATCTTTGACAAAGGAAGCAAGAATATAAAATGGGAAAAAGTCTCTTCAGCAAGTGTTGCTGGGAAAACTAGACAGATGTATGTAAATCAATGAAACTAGAACACACCTTCACACCATGAAAAAAAAAAAAACTCAAAATGTCTTAAAGACTTAAGTGTAAGACAAGACATCATCAAACTAGAAGAGAACATAGGCAAAACATTATCTGACATCAACTGTACAAATTTTTCTTAGGTCAGTCTCCCAAGGCAGTGGAAATAAAAACAAAAATAAGCCAATGGTACCTAATCAAACTTACAAGCTTTTGTATAGAAAAGAAAATCATAAAAAAGACAACCTACAGAATGGGACAAAATAGTTGTAAATGATGCAACTGACAAGGGCTTAATCTCCAAAACATACAAAAAACTCTTACAAATCAACAGAAAAAAAAAAACCCAAATGAAAAATGAAAGATCTAAACAGACATTTCTCTAAAGAAGACATGTACATAGTCAGTGGGCACATGAAAAAAAAAAGCTCAATATCACTAAATACTATAGAAATGCAAATTAAAACTACCACAAGGTACCACCTCACACCCATTGGAATGGCTATCATTAATAAGTCTGCAAATAACGAAAGCTAGAGAGGATGTGAGGCAAAGGGAACCCTCCTACACTATTGGTGGGAAAGTAACTTGGTACAAACACTATAGAAAACATTATGGAGGTACCTCAGAAAACTAAATACAGAACTACCATACGATCGAGGAATTCTACTCCTGAGCATATATCTGGACAAAACTCTCATTTAAAAAGATGCATTCACCCTTATGTTCATTGAAGTATTATTCACAATAGCCAGCACTATTCACAATAGCCAAGATGTGGAAACAACCTAAAAGTCCATTGACAGATGCATGGATTAAGATCTGGCACATATACACAGTGGAATATTACTCAGCCATATAAAAGGACAAAATAATGCCATTTGCAGTAACAAGGATGGAACTAGAGATTCTCATACTAAGTGACATAAGTCATAAAGAGAAAGACAAATACCATTATATCACTTATTTGTGGAATCTAAAGTATGGCACAAATGAACCTATCCACAAAACAGAAATAGACTCACAGACATAGAGGACAGGCTTGTGGTTGCAAAGTTGGGGGGAGGTGAGAGTGGGATGGACTGGGAGTTTGGGTTTGATAAATGCAAACTTACATTATATTTAGAATGGATAACCAATGCAGTTTTGCTGTATAGCACTGGGGACTATATCTAATCACTTGTGACACAACATAATAAAAGATAGTATGAGAAAAGAATGTATGTATATGACTGGATCACATTTATGTATAGTAGAAATTGACAGAATATTGTAAATCAAGTAGTATATTAATAAAATTTTTTAAATAAAATTGGGATGGATTAGCAATGGGATCTTGCTGTGTAGCATTGGGAACTCTGTCTAGTCACTTATGATGGAACACGCAATGTGAGAAAAAAGAATGTATACATGTATGTCTGACTGGGTCACCATGCTGTACAGTAGGAAAAAAAAATAATAAAAGGTTAAAAAAAAGGAAAATAAAAAATAAAAAAATTTGAAGAACTTGTTCCTGACTATTACAATCAACTTTAGATTATTATTATTCTTTAAATTCTGGTCTTCTTTTAGTGTATGATTCCATCCATGTAGCTTCTAATTCTGTTTATTAATGGACTGGGGCCTTTCCCTTCTAGTAAAAAGAACAAGGGTCGAATCAAAAACTATGTCCATTCCCGACTGAGTTAATCTGGCAAATATGCTTTCTCAAACTCTAAATGAGTCACCTAGAGGAAGACTGCTAAAATTCTTAATCTTCAATTTCAGCAAATGAAGGCCCCTAAATGAAACAAAAACCCTCTATTGCAAAGAGACAGGAGCTTGGAAAAGAGATTGCTACAAATTTAAGCACCTCAGGGTTTTACTGAGAGTCCTTATTTCTCACAGATCCTGAAGGCTGACCTGGGTGATATGAAGTGCCCTAAAGGTTCTACTTTGTTGAAGCAAGTGGATGCTTTGCTTCTTTTCTCTCCTTCTTAAGCCTCCTCACAGGAACGCAGCATCCACTTGCTAAAGCTTTTTTTTTTTTTTTTTTTGGCCTTAAAGGGAACATGGTTGCCAAGGAAAAATTGCAGTTTATCCAAACCCAGATTTGATATTTTGGGGGCATCTGATATCAGAATAAGTGCTCCAGCTAGATCCAGGTAAACTTCCTGGGGTCTTCAGTTTCCCTAAACTCAAAACGAAATGCCAAATGTAAGGTTTTCTTGGGATAGTTATTTCCCAAATTGGATTCCAAATTATTCTCTTATGGCCAAACCTCCGGATGTTTTACTCAACAAAAACAACTCCCACCCAATTTTATGGGAAGAACAGGAAAATGTAGCCTTCAAGTCCTTAAAGCAGAGTTTGATGAACCTACCTGCTCTTGGACACCCCATTGATTGTTTTTTTTTTTCTTTTTTGTGTAGGAAAAGGACGGGAATGACCTTGGGGTACTTATTCCAAAACATTGGGACAACCATTGACCCATAGGATATTATAAACAGTAACTGAACTCTGTGGCACATGGATAACTCCTTTGCGTTAGTGCCATTACAACTACTACCTTTTGGCCAAGACCACCAAGAAAACCATCAAAGGATCCCTTTTAACCATTTTTGTACCTCATGCATTAGAAGCTCCCCTGAATTCTCAGCCAACCACCTTAACTCCTATGAAGTCCTTTAATTAACTGATTCTCATATAACTCTTTTATGTTGTAATAATCTTAATCCTGCTACTCTTCTCCTCTCCATCACTGATGAATTCCCTTAGGATTGGTTAAAGCTGATGGATAATCTCCTGACTTTTTGTTATAATCTGCAGGAAATTACTTTGGGTAATACTAACTTCTTATGGTTCACCTATGGTTCTGATTTTAAGAATGACAATATCATGCTGGGTATGATTTTGCAAATCCTTTCTATGAAGCATATTTATCTATAGTAATTTTCCCAGCAGGCTGGATTATAAATTCTTTCATGGACTTGTACTTTATCCAAGTATAAGTGGATAAAATTGGATAAAGCCACCAATATTTACACTGATAGTAGATATGCTTTCACAGTAGCTCATGATTTTGGAATATTGTAGAAGAATTGTGGCTTCCTTAGGTCCAGTGGAAATAAAAATTTGAATGTTCACAAAAAGTGCCTATGCACACAGCTCAGGGAAAACTGTTTGTACTGCTCATGGACATTTTAAACTGACACTTGAAGTCTAGCAATTTCATGCAACTTCTGTTGTTTCATGGAAAGAAATATGTTTTAGACCAATCTATATATTTTCATATTAAACTGAGGCCTTCATTAGCAGAAAGGCTACTGCTTATTCTGTGGATAAAATCCTTTTGGAAAAGACTTTCCCCCCTGAATAACTCCTCTCCAACTTCATAGTGATCATGGAAACCGTTTTACTGATCAGATACTTCAGCCCGTTCTGTGTCAACTGGCTGGTTTTACAATACTGTCACTATGCTTACCGCTATCAGTTTTCTGATAGTGAGGTTGAGCTGAATGAACTAATGGCATTATTAAGACTCAATTGGCAAAAAAACAAAAAAAAATTAAATGCCCTCCAACTAAATTGGTCTGCCAACTTTTGATGATGACATAAAATTTCATATGATCTCCAATATCTATGAATTTGATAACAAGTATTTAGATAAAAAGTGTCTTGTGAGTTATAAATCCTACTGATCTTTGTCACTCCTGTGTGATCTCTGTAGGTTTCTATCTGTGCACTTTCCCTCTGATGTGGGACACTACACTCAGGAAATGTCCTTCCTGATGCTGAGGGAAAAAATTACTGAAACTGAAAAATCTGACTTGATCAATGTACACTTTCAGAGAAAGAGCTTGATCAAAAGGGAGGAATGTAAAAATTAACAACAGAAACCCCAATTGAAATAAACTCACTTTGACAACCTAGAAGAAATAGACAATTTTCTAGAAACTTGCAGCCTGCCAAAACTGAATCAAGAAGAAATAGATCAACTGAACAGATAGATCACTAGAAATGAAATTGAATATGTCATTAAAACACTCCCTAAAAATAAAAGTCCAGAACCAGATAGCTTCATAAGCAAATTCTACTGAAACATACAAAGAGGAATTTAAACCCATCCTCCTTAAACTTTTCCAAAAGGTTGAAGAAGAAAGAACACTCCCAAAGATACTCTATGATGTCACCATCACCTTAATACCAAAACTGGACAAAGATACCACGAAAAAAGAAAACTATAGGGCAATATCTCTGATGAACATAGACACAAAAATTCTCAACAAAATTTTAGCCAACTTAATCCAGCAACATATCAAAAAGATCATACACCACAACCAAGTGGGATTCATCCCAGGTTCACAAGGATAGTTCACCATACATAAATTAATCAACATCATATACCACATTAACAAAAGAAAAGTAAAAAACCACATGATCATCTCAATAGATGCAGAAAAAGCATTTGAAATGTCCAACATCCATTCATGAACAAAATTCTTACCAAAGTGGGTATAGAGGGAACATAACACAATAAGAGCCATTTATGACAAACCCACAGCAAATATACTATTCAATGGAGAAAAGCTGAAAGCCTTCCCACTAAAATCTGGAACAAGACAAGGATGCCCACTAGCACCACTGTTCTTCAACATAGTATTGGAAGTTCTAGCCATGGCAATCAGACAAACGAAAGAAAGAAAAGGCATCCAAATAGGAAGAGAAGAGGTACAACTGTCACTGCATGCAGATGACATGACACTATATATAGAAAACCCAAGGACTCAACCCAAAAACTACTTGAACTGATCAACAGATTCAGCAAAGTAGTAGGATATGAGACTAACATTCAGAAATCAGTTGCACTTCTGCATACTAACAGTGAAATATTACAAAAGGAATACAAAAACACAATGCCTTTCAAAATTGCACCCCAAAAAATCAAATACCTGGGAATACACCTGACCCAAGGAGGCAAAAGACTTATATGCTGAGAACTATAAAACATGAGTCAAGGAAATTAAAGAAGATGTAAAGAAGTGGAAAGATATCCCATGCTCATGGGGTAAAAAAATTAATACTGTAAAAATGGCCATGCCACCCAAAGCAATCTCCAGATTCAATGCAATCCCTATCCAATTACCCAGGACATTTTTCACAGATCTAGAACAAACAATCCAAAAATTTGTATGGAACCACAAAAGACCCAGAATTGTCAAAGCAATCCTGAGGAACAAAAACCAAGCAGGAGGCATAACTCTTCCAGACTTCAGGCAATATTTCAAAGTCACAGTCATCAAGACAGCATGGTACTGGTACCAAAACAGACAGCCAGGCCAATGGAACAGAATAGAGAACCCAGAAAGAAAGCCAGACTCGTACGGTCAATTAATCTTCACCAAAGGAGGCAAGAACATAAAATGGGAAAAAGAGGAGTTCCCGTCGTGGCGCAGTGGTTAACGAATCCGACTAGGAACCATGAGGTTGAGGGTTCGGTCCCTGCCCTTCCTCAGTGGGTTGATGATCCGGCGTTGCCTTGAGCTGTATTGTAGGTTGCAGATGCAGCTCGGATCCCGCGTGGCTGTGGCTGTGGTTGTGGTGTAGGCTGGTGGCTACAGCTCCAATTCGACTCCCGGCCTGGGAACCTCCATGTGCCATGGGAGCGGCCCAAGAAATAGCAAAAAGACAAAAAAAAAGGGGTGGGGGGAAGACAGTCTTTTCAGCAAGCATTGCTGGGAAACCTGGGCAGCTGCATGCAAATCAATGGAACTAGACATACCCTCACACCATGCACAAAAGCAAACTCAAAATCTCTGAAAGACTTAAATGTAAGACAAGACACCATCAAACTCCTGGAAGAGAAAGAACATAGGCAAAACATTCTCTGATACCAACCTCACAAATGCTTTTTCAGCTGAGACTCCCAAAGCAATAGAAATAAAAGCAAAAATAAACCAATGGGACCTAATCAGACTGACAAGCCTTTGCACAGCAAAGGAAGCCAAAAACATAACTTACAGAATGGGAGAAAATAGTTTGAAATGATGCAACCAGCAAGGGATTACTCTCTAAAATACACAAACAACTTATCCAACTCAACAGCAAAAAAGCCAACGACCCAATGGAAAAATGGGCAAAAGACCTGAATAGACATTTCTCCAAGGAAGATGTACAGATGGCCAACAAGCACATGAAGAAATGCTCAACATCCTGATTATTAGAGAAATGCAAATGAAAAATACCATGAGATACCACCTCATAACAGTCAGAATCCTGATTATTAGAGAAATGCAAATGAAAACTACCATGAGATACCACCTCATAACAGTCAGAATCCTGATTATTAGAGAAATGAAAATGAAAACTACCATGAGATACTACCTCACACCAGTCAGAATGGCCATCATTAATAAGTCCACAAATCACAAATGCTGGAGGGGATGTGGAGAAAAGAGAACCCTCCTTCACTGTTGGTGGGAATGTAAGTTGGTACAACCACTGTGGAGAACAGTATGGAGGTACCTTTGAAAACTGTACATAGAACTACATATGACCCAGCAATCCACTCTTGGGCATATATCCAGACAAAACTTTCCTTGAAAAAGACAAATGCATCTGTATGTTCATTGCACTCTATTCACAATACCCAAGACATGGAAGCAAGCTAAATGTCCACCAACAGCTGATTGGATTAGGAAGATGTGGTATATATACACACAATGGAATACTACTCAGCCATAAAAAGAACCAAATAATGCCATTTGTAGCGACATGGATGGAACTAGAGACTCTCATACTAAGTAAAGTAAGTCAGAAAAAGAAAGACAAACGCCATATAATTTCACTTATATCTGGAACCTAATATATGGCACAAATGAACATTTCCACAGAAAAGAAAATCATGGACATGGAGAACAGACTTCTGCTTGCCAAGGTGGAGAGGGAGTTGGAGGGACTGGTAAATTGGGGTTATTAGTTTGAAACTATTGCCTTTGGAATGGATAAGCAATGAGATCTTGCTGTATAGCACTGGGAACTATGTCTGGCCACTTGTGATGGAATATTAAAAGTCAGAAAAAAAGAATGTATATATGTATTTATGACTGGGTCACCTTGCTGTGTAGTAGAAAATTGACAGAACACTGCAAATCATCTATAATTGAAAAAAATTAAAATAATTACAAAAAGAAAAATAAAGTCAGGAAGCCAGAATGGGGAGTTCTCAGTCCTTATGATAGCAGAGCCCAGTGGGAAGAAGAGAGACTTCCTCTTTCAAGTGCTCAGCCAATGACAGACTCTCATAACTCAGTCAATGAGAAGACTCTATAGTTTGAACTCTTAATTTTTTCGATGGACTCTCTTTACCATAGCCTTCTCAAAGTTCTCTTTCCCTCTTTAAGGGTTTTCTTTTCTTGATTTAGGGGAATTGAACATGGCTTGCCATATTTACAGATCCCAAACTGTAATTTTTTGCTGATCTTGAGTAAAACCAAATTTGCTGGAGACATAACTGGCAGTCTATTTATTTTAGAATGGGGGTTGAGAGAGTTGAAGAATAATAGGGATTGACTGTTAAGGTATATGGGCTGGGCTTATTAGGGTGGCAAATTTGTTCTAAGGTTGATTATGTTTGCACAATTCTGTGAATATACTAAAAAACAATGGGTTATACAATTTAAAGGGGTGAATTTCTGGTATGCATATTTTGTCTCAATAAAGATATTCTGTCAAAAACAAACTTCACTCCTCTAGTCCCTCCATAAAAGCTTGGCTGCTAAAGAGGAGGTGTTGGTATTTGAGTGTCTGTGTGCTGGGACTTCAGGAATGGCCTCCTAAACTTTATTTGCTTCTAAGTGGCAGTATGGGTTAATTCAAGGAATTTTGATGAAGAGCTATATCCTTTTGGTTCAAGTTTTCCAGAGAATGATATTTTCACTGAGACGTCAAAGCAGAGGGAGGCTCTACTGAGATCTCATGCAAGAGGCAGTGGGTGACAGATCAGCAGCCAGCCAAAGTTGTCCTCTGGCTTTACTCTCATTACCGGACTTCTCCCTGTGAGCTGTGTTCTCTCGGCCACTATGTTTCTGAATGGTCATTTCTGCCTCAGACACTCCCTGTACTGTGTGGACCACTTGGGACATTCTGCTTGCACTACAAAGTAAACAGAAGTCTTTGACTAGGCATTCTCTCATTCAGTCACTTATTCAGTTAACCTAGATTAACACTTATACAATCTGCTACATCCCAAGGGGGCCAGAATGAAAAATGCTTAACATATTGGCGTTTCCCTAGGACTGCTTAGGATCTACTGAAAAGTTACCCATGAACCTACACAGCTATAATAGAAAGTAGAATTGGGGGTATTTTGTTTTGGGAGATGAGATGCTTACTTAGGTAAAGTAATTCTTAAGGCCATTATTTAAAGATAAATTTAATCCATGCAAAGAGCTTTTACAAAATATCAATGGTAGGCTATGAGGCCCTAAACAGCAGGTTTTTTTTTTAACTAATAATTTTCACAGCCAGCCAGAGTTGAAAATCTCTGCTCTCAACAATTTATTAAAAAGTAGAAGAAAATATATAGCTATATTTACTACATATTCCGCAAGCAAATTTTGGCTACATAGCTTAACAGAAATATTTTCTGACTTGTGAATCTAGTTATATAGAAAGAAATTTGTCAAGCAATTGATTTAAACATAGTTTTCAAGCTCTTTGGTCTCAGGACCTATTATGCTTTTAAATATTGAAGAGTCAAAGAGCTTTTGTTTATGTGGGTTATATCCACAGGTAATTGACTCTATTACTGTTTTATAAATTAAAAATTAGAAATTTTAAAAATATTTTATATTAATTTGTTTAAAAATAAAGTTAACATTCCCATTACATGCCAACACCAAGAGCATAGTTTTCTAAACAATAACTACATTTTCAAAAACAAAACAGTTTCATGAGAGGAGAGGTATTCTTTCGTATTTTGTCAATCTTTTTAATGTCTGGCTTAATAGGAGACAGCTGGATTCTCATCTCTGGCATCCAATCTGTTGTGATATCTCACATGATACAGTCGCTGGAAAACTCTACTGGACCCTCAAGAGATAATGAGAAAGAACAAGGCAAATGACGTTCTTGCATTTTTATGAAAAATAGTTTCCATGCTGGGGACTTCACTGAAAGATTCTCAAGGATTCCCTCATTACATTCATTTTCATAACAATTCTGTCATTGAAGAAAAATGAGGAGACTGAGGCTTGGGAAGGTAAGGAACCTGTCCAGAATCACATGGTGGTGACAGTGCTGGGATTTGCTTCCAGGTGGTTAGCTGTGAAGTAGGAGTTCAGTTTAGCTGTGAAGTAGGAGTTCAGTCAACACACATTACCTCTCATCTGCTCACTCATTACTTAATAGTCACTTCATTTCTTTACTCATCTACTGCTGAGATTCAGAGTATCTTGTTCCCCTTAGACTTTCTTGAAGAACTTAACAGACTCAAGAGTAGTTTTTCTCAAATTTTTTCCAAATATCTCAAAGCAACTTTCTAATTACTTTGGAATTATTTTCTAATTACTAAGAGGTATTTTAGAGTCTCAACAGACTAAAATTTCATGAGAAAATGACTTTTCTTATCCTTACAAATTTCAGATCATCGGAAAGGATAATATTGGAAATAAAAGCTTTATTTAATTTTTCTTTAGTTTTAAATACAGTGTGATCTATTCTAACCCAATATTTGACATTCTAATAAATTTTGTCTCAAAAAAAAAAAAACCAGCAAACATTGTTGCAGTGAAATATAAATGGGATAGAATCTAGAGAGCTTCAGATTTATAATACAACATTTTTAATGCAGGAATTTTAAGAAAGTTTTTTTTTTTTAATCACAAATATACAGCTATAAAAGTTACAACTACTGAGCAAAAATCAGGCTCTGATTACATTTTCCCTTCCTACAAGAGCAATGTATTTTCCTATTTGCCATCAGCACCATCAGTGTTTATCACTTAACAATTCTCTTTTGTTATGGTAGATGAAGCCCAGAATCACACACAGGCACACACAAAACACAGCTATATTGAATGACATTTTTTTGTGTGTAGAGGTTTTTGTTTTTGAATTTATTTTTGCCTTTTTTTGTAGATGTCATTTGCAAGTCCTAGATCCCTATCTTATGCTTGATAGACTGTCCCATATATCTTAATTTGTGCTCCTTCTTTATTATTCAAATTGTACCTATTCCTGCTGTAAGAATTCAGACAGTAGAAGAAGTAAATGATTTTTAAAATAATTCAGTGAATTTTATTATATTTATAGATGTACAAACACCATTACAACCTAATTTTAGAACATTTCCATCCCAAACCCCCAGTCCATCCCTTCCTCCCCCTACCTGTCTCTTTTGGTAAGAGTTTTTAAAAGTCTGTGAGTCTGTTTCTGTTCTGCAAATAGTTCATTTGTATCCTTTTTTTTTTTAAGATTCCACATATAAATGACATTGTATGATGTTTTTCTCTCACTGTCTAACTTCACTTAGTATGATAAGTTCTCCGTCCATCCATGTTGCTGCAACTGCCATATTTCATTCTTTTTATGGCTGAGTAATATTCCGTTGCATATATGCACCACATCTTTATCCATTCCTCAGTTGATAGACAATAAATGATAACTTTAATGCTATCTTACACATACTCACAAACATTAAAATATGTGTAAGTGCTCTGATACATAAACACCACTTCTTCATTGTTCTTTAAAAAATAATCATTAAGATAAAACTATGAACACAAGCTCATTTCCAAAATACCTGCAGAAAAAAATTGGAAAGCTCACCAAAAAATTTCCCCTTCTAAGGTTTTCCCATTTAATTTTTCTTTATTTCCTTATGAATCTTAGAATAACTGATAGAGACAACTAAGATCATTCTTCCAAAAATTTAAGTTGAACAAAATAGTTTACATGCAATAGCGTACAGGTTATAACAAATTCAAGTAGCTGTGCATACATTATTAGTTATATTTACCCTTAATTCTTTTACTCTGAGTTGCAAATTTTAGAAGTTTTTTTAGAAGTATTACAAATTTTGGTATGAGAATTATTTTTTCACATACACTTTCCATTTTGATATTGTATTATACTTTGAAAATAGCCCCATGGAAGAGATTGGTAACATTGTAAAAATTGTAAAGAAAATTCTGAGACATAATCTTCAAAAACCCTTGAATATGAGGTTTTTTCAACTAGAAAGAAAGAAAGGAAAAGAAAGAAAGAAAGAAAAAGAAAGAAAGAAAGAAAGAAAGAAAGAAAGAAAGAAAGAAAGAAAGAAAGAAAGAAAGAAAGAAGGGAGGGAGGGAGGGAGGGAGGAAGGAAGGAAGGAAGGAAGGAAGGAAGGAAGGAAGGAAGGAAGGAAGGAAGGAAGGAAATAAAGGAAAGGAAAGAAAGAAAAGAAAGCACATATAAGGATTTGGTCATTATTTGTTTCCTCTCAAGGGTGGTCACGTTTCTCAGAAATCATACGTTTATGAACAAAGTTGCCTGTGTTTTGTTTGAATAAATTTTTTAAAAATGATTTCTATATCTCTCTTCCTATAAGTGATTATATTTCACATCTAGTATAGTAGCAAATATATTTAGATTAACACAGTTTTAGAGATTTATACTATCCAGTTTCCATTAACATAAATTACATTTAACCTAACAGTTTTTTTTAAAGAGCCTCAGAACTTTTACTTTTGCTTTTTTTAAAAAACTTTTGCTTTTTTTTTTTGTCTTTTTGCTATTTCTTTGGGCTGCTCCCACGGCATATGGTGGTTCCCAGGCTAGGAGTTGAATCGGAGCTGTAGCCACTGGCCTACGCCAGAGCCACAACAACACAGGATCCAAGCCGCGTCTGCAACCTACACCACAGCTCAGGGCAACGCCGGATCGTTAACCCACTGAGGAAGGGCAGGGGCCTAACCCGCAACCTCATGGTTCCTAATCAGATTCGTTAACCACTGCGCCACGACGGGAACTCCAACTTTTGCTTTTTTGAACTCAGCATTTTTAGTGGGTATGCTAATGATTTTATCAACAGGTCTGCTATTTCTTAAAATGAAGGAAAGCAAACTCTTTCACCCAGCAGGGTATCACATTAATTCCAGGATTTTTCTAGAAATACCTAGAATACCTATAAAATGCCTCTTTTATATTTGTGGCAGAGCTGATAAAAAAGTAAAACAGAGGTTTTTCCCAATCCTTGAAAAACTATTTGAGCTTCTATAACATTATGCACAATTATTCCATTTTATTTGGGTAAACAAATTCTCAAAGTGGAAATTTGCTTGTAGGGCAATCTGTAGATTTGATATGGTAACTGGATGTAATGGTGAAGATATGCCACTTTGGTTTTCTTTGCCACAATATCTATTTTAATCTAATTAAATTCATTGGATCACTCAAAAGAGCTGAAAGTGATTGAATATTTGTTGGACATCATATGTATATGTTAAATCTAGATATATTTCAACTATAAGGAGCAGTTTACTTACTAATTTGGATGCCAATATTGCCTGGGGGCTATTACATTTCATTTTAAAAGAAAGTTTTTCGTAGTCTCATTTAAAGAGTATGAAAATCATCTACCTATCCTGACAAGTCACTTTGCTGTGCACCAGAAACTAACACACAGTTTTGTAAATCAACTATTCTTGATAAAAAATAATAAGAAGTAAAGTAGACCTAAACTTCCCTTAGCACCTACATTGTCACTAAAATAAAAGTTTACCATTAATTTCAAACATACCTCAAATAATTGCAAACCATAGGCAAAAATTTGCCTTGAAGGTTAACACCTAGAGACACATCTTCATTATTTTTGTCATGCCAATAGGTTTGCCTTTTTAAAATTGCTTAGTCATTTATTTTTTAAGATAAACAATCTTTTGCATTAATATGTTAAAATACATCTTTTGGAGAAACTT
The DNA here is from genome assembly GCF_016906955.1 of Phacochoerus africanus. Classification (NCBI taxonomy): domain Eukaryota; kingdom Metazoa; phylum Chordata; class Mammalia; order Artiodactyla; family Suidae; genus Phacochoerus; species Phacochoerus africanus. Next base: position 48,743,348 of record NC_062550.1, on the reverse strand, counting down.
TCATTATTTTATTTTTTCAATTAAGTCTGTATATATTTAAGGTGTACAACATAACTATTTGATGTACATGTACATAGTGAAAGGATTGCTAGAGTCAAGCTAATTAACATGTTATTTGCTCACATAGTTATCATGTATTTTGGTAACAGGAATACCTGGGATCTACTGTTCTAGTAAACTTCCAGAATGCAACACAATGTTTTTAACTATAGTCATCATGATGTACATGAGATCACTAGACTTATTCATCCTACATAACTGCAACTTTATACACTTTGACCAACATATCTGCATTTCTCCTACCTCCTCACACTTGAAAACAATCATTCTACTCTCTCCTTCTAAGTATTTGAATTTTTTAAGATTTCACATGTAAATGAGATCATGAAGGTTTTTCATTCTGTGTCTGGTTTGTTTCACTTAGCTTAAGGTCCTCCAATTCATTCATGTTGCTGCGAATGGCAGAGTCTCTCTCTCTCTCTTTTTTAAGGCTGAATAATTTTTGATCATATATAGACACACAAACACACACCCATTTATGGACACTTAGATGGTTTCTACGTCTTGGCTATTGTGAATAATGCTGCAATGAACATGGGAACACAGATAACTCTTCAAGGCATTAAATGAGATTCATTTCCTTCAGGCATATTATAGGAGAGAAATTGTTGAATCATACAGAAGCTCTATTTTAAGTTTTCTGAGGGAACTCCATACTGTTTTCCATGATGGCTTTACCAATTTATATTCCCACAAAGAGCATACATGTGTCCTGTTTTCAGCACAGCCTCACCAATACTTGTCATATTTTATTTTAATTTTTTTAAATAATAGGCATTCCAACAGATGTGAGGTGCTATCTCATTATGATTCAGTTGCATAATCCTGATGACTAGTGATACTGAACACCTTTTCATATACTTGGTCTTTATATGTCTTCTTTGGAAAAATGCCTAATCAGGTCCTTGGCTCATTTTTAATTGTGTTATTTGTTTTATTACTCTTGAGTTGTATGAGTTCCTTATATATTTTAGGAATTAATCTCTTATCAGATATATGGTTTACAAATATTTACTACCATTCTATTGTTTATCTTTTCATTGTGTTTATTGTTTCCTTTGTTATGTAGAAGTTTCCTAGTTTTATGTTGTCCCACTTCTTTATTTCTGCTTTTCTTTTTTGCCTGAGCTTTGGTGTCATTCCAAAAAGTTATAGTCAAAACAAATGTCAAGGAAATTCCCCCTCATGTTTTCTCCTGGGAGTTTTATGGCTTCAGGTCTTATGTTTAAGTCTTCAATCTATTTTGTGAGTTGGTTTTTGTGTATAATGTAAGGTAAGATCCAGTTTCATTCTTTCCATGTGGATAACTGTTTTTCCCACCACTATTTTTTGAGGAGACTATTCTCTCCCCATTGTGTATTCTTGGAGCCCCTAACAAAATATAATTGACCATATATGCTTGAGTACATTTCTGGGCTCTCTTTTTGTTCTATTGGTCTACATATCTTTTTTTTTTTAATGCCAATAATATACTCTTTTGATTACATCTTTGTAATGTAATTTGAAGTCAGGAAGTTTGATGCCACCAACCCTGATCTTCTTTCTCAAGATTTTAGCAAGATGGGATTAAGATGGCAGAAAAGAAGGACTAGAGCTCAACTTCTCTCATAAGAACAACAAAATTACAACCAAAAGCTGAGCCACCATCAATGAAATGGACTGTAGACTTTCAAAAAGATATCCTACCAAAGAAGACAAAGAAGAGGACACATCAGGAGGTAGGAGGGGCAATTATGTGATATAAGCAACCCCATACCTCCAGGGTGGGACGTGCCACAGACTGGAAAATAACCGTATCACAGAGACTCATCTACAGGAGTGAAAATTCTGAGAACAACATCAAATCCCCATGCCTGGGGAACTGGCACTCGGGGAAAGAGCCCTGGGAGCATCTGGCTTTGAAGGCCAGTGGGGCTTTTGAGCAGGAGCTCCACAGGACTGGGGGAAATGTAGACCTCATTCTTGAAAGGCACACAGATTTTCACATGCACCGGGTCCCAGGGCAAAGCAAAGTCTCCATAGGAATCTGGGTCAGACCTGACTGCAATTACTGGTGGATCTCCTGGGAAAACAGGGGGTGAATGTGTTTTGTTGTGGAGAAGGGCATTGGAGGCAAAGCTCTTGGGAATATTCATCAGTGTGTGTTTCTCTGAAGGTGGCCATTTTGGGAAAATCTGGGCTCACCCATCAGTGCTGAGAAGCCCTCCAGGCCAAACAACAATCCAGGTGGGATCACAGCCCCACCCCTCAGTAAACAGGCTGCCTAAAGACACCCCAGACACACAGCCCCATCCAGAGACAAAGCCCCACCCACCAGAGGGATAGGAATCAGCTCCACCTACCAGTGGGCAGGCATCAGCCCCTCACATCAGGAAGGCTACAGCAAGCCCCCATACCACCTTCAGTCACAAGGGGGCAGACACCAGAAGTAAGAGAAGCTACAACTCTATTGTCTGCAAAAAGGTCACTGCACCAAAAACCTACAAAAATGAAAAGACAGAGAACTATAACTCAGATAAGGGAGAAAGAAAAAAAATCCCAGAAAATCAGCTAAGTGATCAGGAGATTGTCAGCCTCCAGGAAAAAGACTTTAGACTGTTGGTGCTGAAGATGATGCAAAACACTGGAAATAAACTGGAGGCAAAAATGGATAATTTACAGGAAACACTGAGCAAAGAGATACAAGATATCAAACTTAAACAAGAAAAGATGCAAAATACAATAACCGAAATAAAAAATTCATTAGAAGCAGCCAGCAGCAGAACACAGGAGGCAGAAGAACAAATAAGCGAGGTGGAGGACAGACTAGTAGAAATCACTAATACAGAACAGAAAAGAGAAAAAATATTGAAAAGAAATGAGGAGAGTCTCAGAGAACTCTTGGACATTAAAAGCACCAACATCCATATTATACGGGTGCCAGAAGGAGAAGAGAGAGAGAAGGGGACAGAAAAAATATTCAAAGAGATAATAGCCAAAAACTTCCCTAACATGGGAAAGGAACACTCACTCAAATCCAGGAAGCTCAATGAGTACCATATAAAATAACCCAAGGAGGAATACCCTAAGACACATATTAATCAAACTGACCAAAATTAAAGACAGAGAAAATATTGAAAGTAGCTAGGGAAAAGAAACAAATAACATACAAGGGAACCCTGCTAAGGTTACCAACAGATTTTTTAGCAGAAACTCTTCAGGCCAGAAGGGATTGGCATGATAAATTTAATTATATTTAATGTGATGCAAGGAAAAAAATTCAAACCAAGATTACTTGACCCAGCAAGGTTGTCATTCAGATTTGAAGTCAAAAGCTTTACAGATAAGCAAAAGTTAAGAGAATTCAGAAGCACTAAACCAACTTTACAACAAATATTAAACGAACTTCTCTAGGCAGAAAAGGCCATGACCAGAAACAAAAATACCACAAATGGCAAGGCTCACAAGTAAAGGCATATATACAATAAAGATAAGAAATCAACCATGCACAATTATGCTGCAAAAATCAGAAATTGTGAGAAGAGGAGGGTACAAATGCAGGACACTACACATGCACTTGCAGTTAAGATACCAAAAACTTAAAACAATCTCATATATATGTAGACACCTGTATCAAAACTTCAGGGTAACAGAAAGCCAAAATATATACACACAAAAATAAGAAAAATCAACTCAAATACAACACTAAAGATAGTTGTCTATGCACAAAAGGAGAGAACAAGAGAAGAAAAAAGAGCAACAAAACAAAATCCAAAACAATTAATAAAATAGTCATAAGAACATGCATATCAAAAATTACCTTAAATGTTAACGGTTTAAACACCCAAACCAAAAGGCATAGACTGGCTGATGGATACACAAACAAGACCCATATATATGCTGTCTTCAAGAGACCTGCTTCACTTATATAAAACATATAAAAATTGAAAGTGAAAGGGTGGAAGGAAATATTCCATGCAAAAGGGAATCCAAAGAAAGCTGGAGTAGCAATAATCGTATCAGACAAAATGACCTTAAAATGAAGACTATTTTAAGAGACAAGGAAGGACACTAGATAATGATCATAGGATCAATCCAAGAAGAAGATATAACAATATTAACTATCTATGCACCCAACATGGGATCACCACAATATGTAAGGCAATTGCTAAAAACCTTAAAAGGAGAAATTGGCAATAACACAGTAATAGTGGGGGATTTTAACACCCCACTTATAGCAATGGGCAGATCTTCCAGACAGGAAATCAATAAGGAAACACAGGCCCTGAATGAAGCATTAGACCAGATGACATAATACACATTTATAGGACATTCCATCCAAAAGCAACAGAATACACATTCTGTTGCACATTCAAGTGCACATGGAATATTTTCTAGGATTGATCACATCCTAGGCTACAATTCAAGCCTTGGTAACTTTAAGAAAATTGAAATCATATCAAGCATCTTTTCCAACAATGCTATGACAGGAAATCAACAACAAAAAAACTGCAAAAGAAACAAAGACGTGGGGACTAAACAATATGCTACTAAACAACCAATGGCTCACTGAAGAAATCAAAGAGGAAATTAAAAAATACCTAGAAGGAAATGACAACAAAGTTATGACACTCCAAAACCTATAGGATGCAACAAAAGCAGTTCTAAAAGTGAAGTTTCTAGCAATTCAAGCCTACATCAGCAAACAAGAAAAAGCTCAGATAAACAACCTAACTTTACATCTAAGTCATCTGGAGAGAGAAGAACAGACAAGACCTAACATTAGTAGAAGGAAAGAAATCGTAAAGATCAGAGCAGAAATCAATGAAATAGAAACAAAGAAAATCAAAGAAAAGATCAATGAAACTAAAAGCTGGTTCTTTGAAAGGATCAACAAAATTGATGAACCCTTAGCCAGACTTATCAAGAAAAAAAGTGATAGGATTCAAATCAATAAATTTAGAAATGAAAAAGAAGTAACAACAGACATCACTAAAATACAAAGGATCATAAGATATTACTGTATACAACTACATGCAAATGAAACAGAAAACCTAAAGAAATGGACAAAATCTTAGAGAAATACAATCTTCCCAGAGTAAACCAAGATGAAATAGAAAAGATGAATGGACCAATCACAAGTACTGACTGAAACTGTGATTAAAAAACTTCCAACAAACAAAAGTCCTGCACCAGATGGTTTCATAGGCAAATTCTATAAAACGTTTAGAGAAGATTTAACATCTATCCTTCTGAAACTATTCCAAAAAATTTCAGAGGAAGGGATACTCCCAAACTTATTCTATGAGGCCACCATCACCCTGATACCAAAACCAGAAAAAGATACCACAAAAAAAGAAAACTACAGGCCAATTTCACTGATGAATATAGATGAACAAATCCTCAACAAAATACTGGCAAACCAAATCCAACAATACAATAAAAGAATTGTACCCCATGATCAAGAGGGATTTATCACGGGGATGCAACTATTCTTCAATATCCACAAATCAATCAGTGTGATACACCACATTAATAAACTGAAGAATAAAAACCATATGATCCTCTCAATAGACACGGAAAAAGCCTTTGACAAAATCCAACACCCATTTCTGATAAAAACCCTCAGAAAGTAGGCATAGAGGGAACCTACCTCAACATAGTAAGGCCATATATGACAAACTCATATAGCTAACATCATTCTCACTGGTGAAAAGCTAAAAGAATTCCCACTGAGATCAGGAGCAAGACAAGGATGTCTGCTCTCACCACTACTATTCAACATACGTTTGGAAGTCCTAGCCACAGCAATCAGAGAAGTAAAAGAAATAAAAGGAATCCAAAGTGGAAAGGAAGAAGTAAAACTACTACTATTTGCAGATGACATGATGCTATACCTAGAGAATCCTAAACACTCTACCAGAAAACTGTTAGAGCTCATTAATGAATTTGACAAAGTCACAGGTTACAAAATTAATATACAGAAATTGATGGCATTTATATATACTAACAATGAAAGAGCAGAAAGAGAAATTAGGGAAGCAATCCCGTTTACCATCACATCCAAAAGAATAAGATACTTAGGAATAAACCTACCTAAAGAGGCAAAAGACCTGTACTCTGAAAACTATGACACTGATGAAAGAAATCAAAGATGGTACAAATAGATGGAAGGACATACCATGCTCTTGGATTGGAAGAGTCAATATTATCGAAATGACTATACTACCCAAGGCAATCTACAGATTCAATGAAATCCCTATCAAATTACTAAGGACATTTTTCACAGAACTCGAACAAAATATTTTAAAGTTTGTTTGGAAGCACGAAAGACCAAAAATAGCCAAAGACATCTTGAAAAAGAAACATGGAGCTGGAGGAATCAGGCTCCCTGACCTCAGACTATACTCCAAAGCAACAATCATCAAAACCCATATAGTACTGGCACAAAGACAGAAATACTGATCAGTGGAACAGGATAGAAAGTCCAGGATTAAACCATTAGCACCTACAGCCAACTAATCTATGACAAAGGAGGCAAGAATATACAATGGAGAAAAGACAGCCTGTTCAATAAGTGGTGCTGGGAAAACTGGACAGCCACATGGAAAAGAATGAAATTAGAACACTCCCTAACACCATACACAAAAATAAACTCAAAATGGATTAAAGACCTAGATATAACACCGGACACCATAAAACTCTTAGAGGAAAACATAGGCCAAACACTCTCCGACATAAACGACAGCAACATCTTCTCAGATCCACCTATTAGAGTATTGACAATAAAAACAAAAATAAACAAATAGACTTAACTAAAATTAATAGTTTCTGCACAGCAAAGGAAACCCTAAACAAAACAAAAAAACAACCCACAGAATGGGAGAAAATGTTTGCAAATGAATTGACTGACAAGGGATTAATCTCCAAAATTTATAAATACCTTCTGCAGCTCAATACCAAAAAGCAAACAACCCCATCAAAAAATGGGAAGAAGATCTAAACAGACAGTTCTCCAAAGAAGACATATGGATGGCCAAAAAACACAGGAAAAAATGTTCAACATCACTCATTATTAGAGAAATGCAAATCAAAACCAATCGAGGTACCACCTTATACCAGCCAGAATGGCAATCATCAAAAAGTCTACAAACAATAAGTGCTGAAGAGGGTGTGGAGAAAAAGGAACTGTATCACACTGTTGGTGGGAATGTGAATTGGTGCAACCACTGTGGAAACAGTATGGAGATTCCACAGAAACCTAAAAATAGAACTAGCATTTGATCCAGCAATCCCACTCCTGGGCATCTATCCAGAGAAAACCATGACTCACAAAGACACATGTACTCCAATGTTCATTGCAGCACTATTTTCAATAGCCAAGACACGGAAACAACCTAAATGTCCATCGACAGAGGAGTGGATCAAGAAGATGTGGTACATATACACAATGGAATATTACTCAGCCATTAAAAGGAAAGAAATGATGTCATTTTTAGCAACATGGATGGACCTAGAAATTATCATGCTAAGTGAAGTCAGTCAGATAATGAGACACCAACATCAAATGCTATCACTGACATGTGGAATCTGGAAAAAAGGACACAATGAACTTCTTTGCCGAAGAGATACTGACTCACAGACTTTGAAAAACTTATGGTTTCCTATGATTCAGGTTGTGGTGTGGGGGGATGCACTGGGGGTTTGGGATGGAAATGCTGTAAAATTTGTTTGTGATGATTGCTGTATACCTACAAATGTAATAAAATTCATTAAGTAATTAAAAAATATTGCTTTAGCTAGTCAGAGTCTTTTGTTGTTCCATACAGATTTGTAATTATTTTTTTATTTCTGTGAAGAATATCATTAGAACTTTTACAGGAGTTTCATTGATTCTGTATTGCTTTGGGTAGTATGGGCATTTTAACAACATTTGTATCAAAAGGATTTTACTCTAGGATCAAGTGGAATTTATCCCTGGATATGAGGTAAGTTTAGTATTTGCACGTCAGTCAATGTAATATATTGCATAAATAGAATGAAAGATAAAAACCACATGATTATCAAAATAGATACAGAAAATGTAGTTTAAAAAGTCAAACATCTACTCATGATAAAACCTCTCAACAAAATAAGTATAAAAGGAATTTTTTCCTCAATTTAATAAGACCATTTATGAGAATTTCACATCTAACATTATATTCATGGGGAAAATTGAAAGTAATTCTTTAATATATGATACAAGGAAAAGACACCCACTCTTACCACTTTCATTCAACGTTGTAATGGAAGTACTAGCAAGAGCAATCAGATAAGAAAAAGAGATAAAATCCTCCAAATCAGAAAGAAGGAAGCAAAATGATCTTTATTTGAAGATGACATGATTGTATAAGCATTCATTTTAACATTGTATTTGAGACCCATTGATTTTTTTGGGGGGGAAAGTGCCATTAAAACATATACACAAAATGTATTCATTATATTTTAATAATACATTTTATTTTTGTGAGTAATACTTTTTTTTTGAAATTTTGGCTTTTGAGGCCTTTGTAATGTTGGAATACGGGTGACCCAAACATTATACTTCTGTAGCCATCTTGAATTTAAAATGAGGTGAGAAATGAAATCAACAACAAAAATAAATCATATGGAAACCATAATATAACTTTTATTATATGTAAAGCAGATACAAGCAGCAGTGAAAAAATCAAGCTCCCTCCTCCCAAGCTTCCTGCAGGTAGCTATCCCCCAAGAGAAAGAAGATATGAAAAGTCTAGGACAGCAGTTCTCAATGTATGGTTTCAGGACTAGCAACACCTGCATTGTTTAAGAACTTGCCAGAAACACAAATTATCAGGTGCCTTTCAAGACATTCTGAATCAGAAATCCTGGGCAGAGGGTGCCTAAAATGTATTTAGCAAGTCCTCCAGGTGATTCTGAGGCAAACTAAAACTTGGAAACAACCAGTTTATTTTCAGTTTCTTCTTCCAAAACATTTTTATTGAATTATAGGGCTGATTATACCAGTGGAACTACCTTCATATGAAAGAAAATATTAGGAGTGGGTAAGAGTATTTAGTCCCTAAACTTTATTTTGAATTATAATGGTTATTGACTTGACTGACTCACTTTAGTTTTATTTTAGAGTAATATTATTGGAAATTCCAGATCAATTGAATAGTTTACAGGTATCCAGGAAGAGAAGAGTTGACACTGAGATTGTTTTAGAAAAATGGGATGTAAACTTGACCATAAATATGAATGATAATTTCCGACTTCATAAACTGTGATCTAAATAGGAATCCATGTTTACAATTTTTTGCCCTTCTTTGGATGGTTGGCATTTGAGGTTTCTTTAGTCAATACTCAGGAACAGCAGCACAGTTGCCAAAGGCCCAGAATTCATACAAGTCATTGGGTAGCTTATCTTACCTTTACTTGTTTATTGCTGGACTTTGTGGTACATGAGCATAATCTGAAGAACATAGTGATATAAACAGCCTAGATTAAGCAGTCTCCTTCAATGAGTGACTGTGTTCCCTTAGGAAATTTGCTAAACTTCTCAGCCTTATTACAACAAACACACAAACAAAAATTTAGGGGTTTTTTTAAAGAATTTTATAGAAAACTTGAATTGTGTGAGTTTTCTGTTTTATGCATTAGGAAATTCAGAGAAAAACTGGTTGCCAGGTTGCAATATTTATATGTTATCTTAAAGTATGTAATTCCTTCTATTAACTTCCTGCTTTTATTTTATTTTTGCCTTGATTTTTAAAAAAATTTTATCATATTGTATTGCAGCCAATACTTACTGTGTATTTACTGTTTATACTGTTCTGTGCTAAGTGCTTGACAATCATGTACTTGCAAAGCTCTGTGAGGTGGGTAGTTATTTTATTGTAAATTATTTTATAAGCATCCTCCAATCCTTTTGATTATGGCAAAGGTTAAACAGACAAATACACACGTTAATCTCTCAGACTCACCTATCTCATTCATAAGTTGGGAATAGTCCTAGTACATAGTACAAATAGAGACACAAAATACTCCTTAACTCTTTATTGTTCTGGTTTGCAGAGTGAACTGCTACTTGACAGTATTCATGAGAGAATCTTTATATAACGAACTTTACATCTTCTGTTTATCCTTTTCAAGGAGACTCATGCAGCCTTTCAACTTTTAAATTACCAAAGAGAAGAATTTCTTGAGAAAAAGTGGAAAGGAAAAGATAAGAGATTAATTCACATGAATTAGGGATGTCAATAAAATCTTAAAATAATTCCAGGAAATAAAGGTGCCCAGATTTTAAAAAGTCATTCTCAAAGTGAATGTTACATGGCAAAAGGAAAATTTTACAAAAGGGATGTCTTTTGCCAAGAGAACAAAGGCACCCACAAAACCTGGCCGGATTCTATGTAAATTAGATTTCAGAAGGGCTGAAAGGGAGTTCCAGCTGTGGTTTATCAGGTTAAAGATCTGGACTTGTCTCTGCAGTGGCTCAGGTTGCTGTGGAGGTGCACCAGCCAGGAGCAGTGGGGTAATGAACTGGTGTTGGTGCAGCTGTGGCATAGGTTGCAGCTCAGATTCAATCCCTAGCCTGAGATGCCATATGCCCAGGTATGGCAAAAAAATTTAAAAAAAAAGAAAAGAAAAGAAAGGAAAGGCTAAAAGATGTCTACGAATTCCATAGAGGATCTTTTCATATAAAATAAAAAGTTCAGGAGTTCCAGTCGTGGCGCAGTGGTGAATGAATCCAACTAGGAACCATGAGGTTGTGGGTTCGATCCCTGGCCTTGCTCAGTGGGTTAAAGATCTGGCGTTGCTGTGAGCTGTGGTGTAGGTTGCAGATGTGGCTCGGATCCCGCGTTGCTGTGGCTTTGGCGTAGGCCGGTGGCTACAGCTCCAATTAGACCCCTAGCCTGGGAACCTCCATATGCCGCAGGAGTGGCCCAAGAAATGGCAAAAAGACAAAAAAAAAAAAGTTCAATACCATTAGCCACATTCAAGCACTCCCAGGGCTTGTCAGTCAGTTTGATACAACTGACCTTTCCCAATTCCTTGAGTATAATTCATTCGTTCATTTAGGGACCCATTCCCTGAAAGCAGGAAGTGGAAGTTTAAGGTTTATAGGACAGGATGGTACCTTTCCCACTCACAGCCCCTGTTCTTTCCCCTCCAACCCGCTCCACCACTAGCTCCAGTTTCTATGGATCTAGCAATTGTATCTGGGGAACAGATATATAAATAGTCAATTCTCAAGAAAGAAAAATCAGTAAATACCCTACATATGTGTATACTCAATTAATAGCAGAAAAAATGTCAAAGAGATACCTATCAGAGTGGCCAAGATTGAAAAGAATGATAACACCCAGTGTCCTTGTGAGTGTGACCAAAAGGCAAAAACTTACACTGTTGGTCGGGGAGTAATTTGATAATATTATCTAGAAAGCAAGCTGGAATTAGGTGACAAAAGTCCTGTAAAAATGCAAACATTTTATCCTGGAAATCCCATTTCTAGGAATTTATGCTCAGAAATGATTGAAGAAGGCAGAATGCTTGATCATAGCAAGCAGTGGAGAGTGTAGAAAATAATTGTATATAAAGACTTTTAATTATTAAAAAAATGCTGTAAGGACCAAATTAAACCTCAGTTTTCCACAACTTGTTTGTAATAGCCAAAACTTAGAAACAATCTAAATGTGACTATGTTAACCAAATTACAGTGCAATAACACAGCAGAACACTCCTTAGTGTAAAGTGGGAATATTGTGCCCTACTCTTGCAAGCCTACAGAACATGTCCTTAAATTACCTGGCAGATCGCAAGTGTCAATTGGTGTTAGTTTCTCTTCTTTAAATATACACTGTCCTAGAAAGAGATGTATCCATCAGGACTCTTCCCATTGTGAGCCTCATAAACATCACTCACACTTAAGTGGCTTAAGTAGAAAGGAACAACCATTGACTCACATAATTGGGAAGTACAAGGAGCTAACCTTCAAGTGTGGGTGGATCTGGACCTTTAAAGAACACAGCTTCCCATGCTGTGGCAAGATGTACAGGTGTAAAATCCTACCAGTTTTGCAATCTCCTGTGAAATGAAGTGACTCCCTTTCTGTAGTTCTACAAAAATCCTAATTATGACTTCGCTGGCCCAGCATTTGGTCATGTGCCCACTCTAAACCAATCACTGTGACTAAGTTGGCCACCCTTGGGCCAAGAAACCAAACCTGGAGCCAGGAGTTCAAGCACCCAAAAGACATGCTCTGACAGTGGGGGATTTCCCTAAAGTGAAATCAGAATGTTGTATTCAGGAGAAGGGAGGCTGGATGCAGATGTTCACTGTAGCATATAACAAATCACATCTTTATCACTTGACAGAACCTGACACGTTGTCTTAAACACATGTACATAGAAGGGTCTTAATAAGCAGATGTTATACTTACGTTTAAAAAGTACCAGGAGCCCACAGAAGTGTCTTATTCTCCCCCTCCCCCACGCCATGGGTGGGTGTTATAATGCAGGTGTGTAAACTCAAATGTTAACAGCAAACCCCATCTTGGCTCCCTTGTTTATCCCTACAGCACTATTGTAAATTGTTGCCATGAGAATATGGGTGTTCTTTCAAGCTTATTATTATCACCACCTGCTTGTTGCATAATATGTAATAATAAACATCATCATAATGGAAGTCACAGAGTACAGTGGATGCTGCCAGCAACCCATACAAATAGCTGTAAATATGAAAACCTATTTTTTTACATGAACACATTTCAACCAAATCACAGTCATCTTTTAATAAGGACAGGGCAAACACTCCCATCAATTCAGCTAATTGCTAGGCTGACTTAAGTACATACATGTTAAATATCATAAAGGAAAATAATATTCCTGTATAGAGAATGCTCAAGGCAATGCTTATTTCTTTCTTTCTTTTTGGATCGTAACATTCTGTGGTGTATTTTTCTCGTAGTGTAATGAGCCAATTTTAGGGGAGATGAAAGCAGGGGGAATGACAGGATTGGCTCCAAGGACTTCATTCTTGCAGATTTCCATCATTTCTATCATGGCATTCCTTTTGTTAACCTCAAAAGATCATGCATGATCCAGTTTGGGGGCGGATTTTTTGCTCCATTGAATAGGCTACATAATGAGCCATTTGTGTCATGAATTTCTCACTCCATCCTCCCACCTAGTATGACTTAATGTCTTCTTTAAGTATTAACCTTAGCAGCCGTTATTGTGCGCAGGAGGAAGGAATGCCCCTCTCTGACATTTATTGAAATGAAAGTCTGTGAGGCTTTAGACACTGAGTTCTGCCTTTGAAACAAAAAGCAAATAAACACACACACACAAAGCGCAAATAAAAACCCTAGGAACGTTCCTTGTGCTAAAACAAAGTCCTCCTGAGCTCCCTTCTTCTTGTCCCAGACTCTTCTCTTGCCAGTACATTCAAATTTTCTTCTTTAGCAGCTGGTTGTGACCTTGCGCCTAAGTTCTGGCAGGAAAAGAGAAAAGAAATAGGCATGTACCACATCTGGGATGTGTC